>NC_140990.1:21403747-21515061 GCF_052327205.1 Somniosus microcephalus | reverse complement strand
TGGGGGAGGAGAGTGAGAGAGAGGTGGGGGGAGGAGAGCGAGAGAGGGTGGGGGAGGGGAGCGAGAGAGGGTGGGGGGAGGGGAGCGACAGAGGGTGGGGAGAGGGGGGGAGCGAGAGAGGGTGGGGTGAGGGGGGGAGCGACAGAGGGTGGGGAGAGGGGGGGAGGGCAGGAGAGGAGGGAGGGAGGAGGGGAGAGAGGGGAGGGGGAGAGGGGAGAGAGAGTAAAGCAGGGAGGAGAGACAGGGGGAGGGAGAGAGAGAGGGGTGAGGAAGGGAGAGAGTGAAGGGGTGGGACAGGGAGGGAAAGAGTGAGGGGGTGGGAGAGCTTACCTTCTTCCTTCCTTCGCAGGGGTCCATCGGGCCACCTTCCCCCCGTCGCGCTCTCTCTCTTTCCCCCCCCAGTCACGCTCTCTCTTCCCCCCCAGTCGCGCTCTCTCTTCCCCCCCAGTCACGCTCTCTCTTTCCCCCCCCAGTCGCGCTCTCTCTTCCCCCCCCAGTCGCGCTCTCTCTTCCCCCCCCCCAGTCACGCTCTCTCTTCCACCCCCCCCAGTAGCGCTCTCTCTTCCCCCCCGCCAGTCGCTCTCTCTCTTCCAACAACAACATGCCCTCGAAAAAGCCTCGGCACCACCGGGCACTCCAGCTAGTCATCTATAATTCTATAAGTCACTCGCCATCTGGAATTTGACATATATCGCCGTTCCATTTTTGTCCCTGGGGCCAAATCCTGGAACTCGCCACCTAACAGCACTGTGGAGCACATTCACCACACGGACTGCAGTGGTTCAAGGAGAAGGCCCACCATCACCTTCTCAAGGGCAGCTAGGGATGGGCAATAAATGCCGGCCTTGCTATCGATGCCCAGATCTCAAGAATGGATACAGAAAACTAAGAGCAACAGCGGGTACATTAGGACAATCACCATGTGAAATCTTTCTTGGCTTCTGTCATTCGTTCTTTCTTTCACTATGACTTTATTTTTCTCTTCCTTTTCTTGTTCTTTCTCTATTTCATTCTTTCTCTCCTCTCTCCCACGTGCTATCCTTCACTCAATTTGATTACTGCAATATCTTCTTTCGCAATATTAAAAACGTTCAATAGTTAAATTGCATCACGTGAATATTTTCTTTTTTTGAACAAGCTGGGTAAGTTTTGAAGGGAGGGGTGAATTACCAAAGAGAAAACCCGCCCAGAACAATATTCTTCCTCTCCTCCTTTACTCTACTGAGTGACATTCTGAGTGATGCGGCTAGACGACGTAGGACGAAGTAGAGAAACTACATCTGAAGAGTCATCGCTCCTGTTAAACTGCTGTTAGCCAATTAATGCATTCGGTACCTTGACTGGGCAAAGAATTACACGAGACACTTCCCTCACCTACTTTTATACTTTCCAGTCGAACACTTGCTCACTTTACTCCATATAACAGATTGCAACAGGAAATATAAATGCTGTCCCAAGGATTGTCTGTGAATAGGCAATAGAACCCATGTCGTACCGTTACCTTGTTATATTGTGGCTGGTGATCGGTAGGTATGGCCAATCCTTGTATGTTTGCATAAATATGATGTAATAGACTTTCTAACTGAGCAGGAACGTGCGAATTGATACATTTTGGTGGGAAGAACGAGGAGAGGCAATATAAACTAAATAGCACAATTCTAAAGTGGGTGCATGAACAGAGAGACCTGCGGGTATATGTTCACAAATCGTTGAAGGTGTCGGTTGAGAAAAGGGTTAAAAAAGCATACGGGATACTGGGCTTCATAAATACAGGTATAGAGTACAAAAGCAAGGAAGTTATGATGAACCTTTAAAAAACAGTGGTTCGGCCTCAACTGGAGTATTGTTTCCAATTCTGGGCACCTCATTTTATGAAGGATGTGAAGGCCTTAGAGCGGGTGCAGAAAAGATTCACAAGAATCGTTCCAGGGAGGAGGGACTTCAGTTACGTGGATAGACTGGAGAAGCTGGGGTGCTTCTCCTTAGAGCAGAGAAGGTTTAGAGGAGATCTGATAGAGGTGTTCAAAATCATGAGGGGTCTAGACAGAGTAGATACAGAGAAACTGTTCCCATTGTGGAAGGGTCGAGAAGCAGAGGACACAGATTTAAGATGGTTGGCAGAAGAACCAAAGGCGACATGAGGAAAAACTTTTTTACGCAGCGAGTGGTTAGAATCTGGAATTCACTGCCTGAGAGGGTGGTGGAAGCAGATTCAATCACGGCTTTCAAAAGGGAATTGGATAAGTACCTGAAGGAAAAATTGTAGGGCTACGGAGCAAGGGCGGGGGAGTGGGACTAGCTGAAGTGGTCTTGCAGAGAGACGGCACGGGCTCGATGGTCCGAATGGCCTCCTTCTGAGCTGTAACCATTCTATGATGCTATTTGCATTCAAAGTTAACTTTTATTTCAGGGGAGATTCAAGCAGGTTCGATGCCACAACCTCAGGCCGCGCTCTTTGTGACTGAAGGAGATGCTGTGAAAACAGACTATAGTTACAAAACAAGCCGCAGTGACCCCGACCTGTACTGGTACCGACAGCACACGAACCAGGCTCCGCGATTTATTTTGTACCGGAAACGACGAGGCGGATTTTGCCACGGGTACTTCGAGGCCGGCCAGGTCAACGCAGAAAAGAAGTTTCCTTTAATTATTACTCGGGCGGAAATCCAGGACTCCGCTGTATATTTCTGCGGGCTAAGAATCACAGAGTTTTAAAACTCATTTATCGCTGTACAAGCACCTCAGCGAAATAAAACTGCCACAAACGGTGCCTTCAGTTCAAGGGAACCCGCCCTTGTTAATAAGTGTCAGCCATGGTTCAGCAATGATAAGCAATACACAGGGGAATAAACTTACAGTTGACTGTTAAATTGAATGTGGAAACCAATGGAATTAAGCTACAGTTTAATATTAAATTGTCTATGGTAACTAATACACCCGGCTTAACTCTACAGTTAATTGGTAAAATTAATATGATTCCTAATACACTAGGCAACACAGTTATAGTTCATTTTAATTTAAACATGATAGCTAAAATACAAGGGAGCAATGTTACAGTTAATTATTTAATTGGATATGGAAAATAATACACTGGCATTAAAGATACAGTTAATTGTTAAATTTGACATGGTAAGTAATACACCGGGCAAAATGATACAATTAATTGTTCAATTGGCTATGCTAACTGGCACACAGCGGAATAATATTACACTGTAAAGTTGGACATGATTACTAATAAAAGAGGAATAAAACTACAGTTAATAGTTAAAAGTATTATGATAACTAATACCCAGGGGAAGAAAGTTACAGTTACTTGATAAATTGGACACATAACCAATGCACGGGTTCGAATAATGTTACAGTTAACTATTAAATTATATATGAAAACCAACACACTGTGAATACCCTTACAGTTAATGGTTAAATTGGAGATGAAATCTAATAAACAGTCGATTAACGTTACAGTTAATTGTTAAATTAGACACGATAGGGAATAAAGTTACAGTTATTTGCTAAATTGGACATGGTAACCAATACTGAAGGGAATAAAGCTACAGTTAATTGTTGATTTGGACATGGTAACTGATATACATGTGTAAAGAGCTGGGGAATTGTTAAGTTAGGCATGGTAACTAATGTACAGGGATAAAGTTACTTTTGATTGTTAAATTGGACATGATCATCAATACACAGGGTGTTTAAGCTACAGTTAATTTGTAAATTGGTTATGAATACTGATACTAAGCGCATTGCATAATGGATAATTGTTCAATTGAACATGATAATTAATACACAGGTTATTAGAGATATAGTTAATTTTTAAATTGTTCATGAGAACTAATGCACAGGGTAAAAAAAGATATAGTTAGTTGTTAAACTGGCAATGATAACAAATACAGAGAGTACTAAAGGTATAGTTAGTTGTTAAATTGTTCATGTTAACTAATACAGAGGGAAATAGAGTTACTATTAATTGTTGAATTGGAAATCATAACCAATACACAAGGGAATCAACTTACAGATAATTGATAAATTGGACATGAGAAACAAGTTGGATATGAGAAACAACAGAGGGGGATAAAGCTACAATAAGTTGTTAGGTTGGAGTCAGGACATGTGTAGTCGGAATATGTGGAGTCAGAAGTCACCTACACAATTTCCCTGTTCTATAATCCAGGCAGTTATTTCACATTCTCACCCCTTTCTGTGTAAAGAATTGTTTTTCTCACCATAAAAGTATATATTTTGCCGAGTCATATTTCACCCTAGGGATTAAATTTATTGCCTGCCTGTTTCCACAGGGACCAGTAGAGTTCCTGCTTTCCTTTTCTTTGATTCAATCCGTCTTTCACCGATTCGGCTGATGAGTGGTCTCCACCTCCTGGGATTTCCGGGATTCGTTGTCCAATCTGCTCAGAGATTCTCTCCGCTCAACAGGACACCCACAGCCTGTCCGGACCAACAACCCGGGCAGCTCCCGGCAGAAGGAGGTTGGGTTTGGATTCACTCAGTTAGTGACTCGGCCATGGAGGGCTGACAGAACAACACCCCTGTACATCAGACTAATGTAGGAGGGGCTTTCACATCGGGCTCAGAGACCCAATGAAGCGCCTAAACAGCTTCTTTATTTAAACCTTTCGCTTATTCACACAACACACAACCAGAGATGCGTGCAGCTCATCAATGATCTGCGTAACACTCCACGGGACAAGTCAACTCGACCCCACTAAAGTATTTCGGTCCAGGTCTGAGGTAAAGTCTCCCAGAACAGCCCAAGGCTGCAGCCTCCAGCTCCCCGTCATATAAACCATCAGCTCCGGGCAGCAGAACGATGGGAATCCTCCTTGTTTTCACCCTGTGTGTCTGTTTCCCCTGTGAGTACCGATCAAACAAGCCGACATTATGTAGATTTAATATAAAGCTGCCCGGGTCCACTGACTGGGTTTTAGCCCCGTTGTGTGGTTCGGCTCTGATGGCCCATTAAACTCTCTCTATTTAATTTCCAGGCGCTTTCAGTCAATCAGTGGTACAGACCCCGCCAGCGGTGACCAGGTGAGGAGTGTCAGTCTCTCACCATCACCTGCGTCTTCTATAGTGTTTTTTTGGCTTATGGTTTAACGAGTGGGGATTTCTTCAAACAAACCCAGACCGGGACAGAGTGGGAGCGGATCTCGAGCGGAGAGCGATTTGTTGTGAGGACGAATAAGGCAGAAAAGACATTTTCTTTGGAAATTCGGAATCTGCGAGTTGAAGACAGCGCCACCTATTACTGTAAAGCTCAGTACCGGTACGATAGCCGGGTGGGGATATCCTCACAGTGGATGAGACCTGAGCAAATACCTGTGTACAATGAAAATATAAATTCCCCGGGCCCGGAACCTGAATTCTAGGTTTGATCTTATTATCGCTGTAATCTGGTTTAATTTCATTGTAATTCCCTGCTTTCAGTTATCTTTCTTTGCTATTTTCTCCGTTTATATGAAGCGCCCATCTCCGGCCCGTGTTGCTGGGTCATTTTACTGAGAGCTCAGAGCCTGACGAAGAACAGTTTGAACCGAGGGGGACTGTGGAGCACGGAATGTTGTTTATTGATCCCTGGAATAATTGGGCAGCGCCGATTGTCTGGTGATGTGTGTCCGCCAGACTGAGGTGTCGGTGTTCTTGTACCGGGGTGACTGAGAGCGGTGTCACTGTGGTGGTTGTACAGACTAAATATGTGGATGGACCCGGGACGGAGGTGACTGTCACAGCCGGTAAGTGACTCCAAACCCCGCCGTGTTACTGACTCTCCCGTTTAATGTTCATCGTCAGTTTATTATTGTGATCAATAATACCTGAAACCCCTTCAAAATCAAACGGAGCAGTGTTCTAATGGGGGGGGGGGGGTTCATTGCAGTTTTAGATTGGGAAGCAGAATATGAACCGGGGTCGGGTCCGGGTGTGAGTCCGGAGAGAGAAGGTCTGAGACCCCCACGGAGCAGGCAGTCTGGAGGTTTCACCCCCAACTGGATCATAGTTGGTTTACCGGAGACTTCGGGGGTCCCATGAACATCCCGGACACTCACTCTGATCCCCAGTTGGTTTAAATGAGCGCAGATTGTCGACACTCCTGCCTCCATTTTCGATGTTAACTGTGGCTGAGGGACCTCTCTCCATCCCTGTGAGCAGGGCAGGTGATCACAGAGCTCCCCCCGGGACAGGAGATGCCGGTTTGAGCCGGGCAGTGTGAATGAGGTACCGGGAGAGTGAGCCCAACTCTACAGCGGGCTCCAATACCTGGAGCGGCCCGTCCGATACCTGCAGCGGCGGAAATACTGGAGCACAACACGGCGGGGCTTCAAATACAAGAGATCCACTTGTAGGTTTAGAGGACAATTCATTATTGGGCATTCATTGACTTAAATTACTTGTAATTAGCTGACATTTTTTCCAATTGCTTTTATATAATCAATTATTTTTCCTCCATGTCTCACGTAAGTCGAAATATAAAAGCTCCGAACTACAGATACTTTTCTATACTATTTATATTGTTCGATATTCTTTACCCCGCGAGTGGTTACAATGTGGAACTCGCTACCACAGGGAGTGGTTGAGCCGTATAACATCGATACATTTAAGGGGAATCTAGATAAGTAGGTAAAGGAGAAAGGGATAGAAGGATAGATTGATGGGGTGAGATGGAGTAGCGGTGGGAGGAGGCTCGTGTGGAGCAGTAACACCGGCACGGACCGATTGGGCCGAATGGTCTGTTGCTGTGCTCTACATTCTGTGTAATTCTCTGTAATATTTAATGTTCATGTTTGAGAGATCGGATTGCAGTAATTTATCTGTTTCCCTGATTACTGTTAATTGAAACAACACTGGGCAGTGAGCGAGTGAGGGCGAGGTTCTAATGTTCTTATAAAGGAGAACATGAACACCCGAGGGAACAAGTACTGACTGGAGGGAAGCCCGTTTAGAACCAGCAAGAAATCATTCACCGAAAGGGAGAGAAGTATCGGACTTCACCGGCCGGGCGGGTGTGTGGAGATACCGGTCTCTGGGCCGTTCAAAGCGCAGTCCGACACCGGGGCAGTGAGACTTACTGGAGGGATGGGCTGCGATTGGACTCCTGGCCATTTCTCAGCTTTGGATTTCTTACACGCCTGAGAAAAGACAGCAGCAGCAATCCACACATTGCTGGAAATATTGAACAGGCGGGGACTTTTCTTTGGAAAAGAGAAGAAAACGAGGAGACGTGAAGGAGGTGATTAAATTGATGAACGGGTTCGATAGGGTTCACGTGGGGAAACTGTCCATTGTGGGTGAGTCCAGAACAAGGGGCCACAAATATAAATAGTCACTAACAGAACAAATAAATACATTGGGAAGAATTTATTCACGCAAAGAGGCGTCAGAATGTGGAACTCGCTGCCACAGGGAGCAGTTGGAGCAGATAGCGTTGATGCATTTAATTGGAGGCTTGAAAAATACAGGAGGGAGAAAGGAATCGAGGGACTCAGGGGTCAGGGTGGGAAGAGGTAATTACAGAGGGAGGCGGCTCGTGTGGAGTATAAACACCGGCACAGACCAGTTGTGCCGAATGGATTGTTCCTGTTCTGCAGATTCTGTATAATGTAAAACTCAGAGAAAACTCCGCCCGGAGAACACGGGAGAGAATCAGCCAATGGGCTGAAGGAATTGAAGTTGTCAGAGAGCCGGAAAAGCCAGTTCCCAGTGAGTAACAGTAAAACCACTGCGGAAACTGCACAGACTGAACCCAACCGACAACCGAGAGACTTTGCGACAAGTTCTCAGGCTGGCAAAAAACCACAAACAGCGCAAAGTGAGCGACCCAGATGTAGAAATAAAATGAACGTTACTGTAAATAATTCAAATTAAAGTGATATGGAACAAACGTGGAGCCCAGTGATGGAAGAAAAGTGAAAAACAGAGCGAGAGACAGACAGCTCCCGTGAAGTGTTAAACTGCAGTAAAAGGTTGACCTTTGACCCACAGATGTTCAGTGTCAGTTTGGCTCCATCGGTGCTGACGAATCTCACTGCTTTCTGTTGGATCTTGCTGTGCGCAGTGACATGACACAGCCGGGTTACTCTCGGTCAAACATCTTTGGAATGTGGTTGTCTCAGTGAGGAGGAGAATGGACTTTTATGTTTTTCGGGTTTGTCTTTCACCAAGAAAAATAAAAACAGAAATTCAATAGAAAACAGAGAATCATGCAGCAGAGAATGAGGTCATTCGGCCCACATTGCCTGTGCGGCTCTTTGAAGGAGGTTTTCAATTAGTCCCACTCGCCCCGCTCTTTCCCCACAGCCCTGACACATTTGCCCTTTCCATTATTGATCCAATTTCCTGCTGAACGTTATTATTGAACCTGCTCCCACCACCCTTTCAGGCAGTGCACTCCAGATCATAACGACTCACTGTGGAAGTACATTTCTCCTCAGCGACCGACCGCCCCCCCACCCCACCCCCTCCCCGCCTCTGGTTCTTTTACCAATGACAGTGAACAAAGCCGGAACAGGCTTCAAATGAAAATTAGCGAGAGAGGCAGAACTATTCCTGTGATTGACAAGTGTCCCCGGGTAAACAACAGCCAAATAAATAAAATTTCCCAATTTAATCCCGCAGATTCCAGTTTCCCGCTATCCCAGAGTCCGCCTCTACAAACCTCTGCTGACGGTGACACCGTTACTTTAAGCTGCGAAAATTCAGGGTTCTGTCAGTACACAATACACTGGTACCGTCAGTCCCCAGGGCAGGCACCGAAATACCTGCTTCAGAGACACACTTCAGGAGAGGGGAATAAAGAAAACGCTGCCGGGGGCCGAATTTCTGCTTCTGTCGATGGTGCGCAGAAAATCAGCCGGTTAAACATCGCGAAACTGCAACTGAGTGACTCCGCTGTGTATTACTGTGCACTGAGTCCACACACAGCACAGTGATACAGAGCACGGAGAGAGCCGCACAAAAACCTAAACATGGTGGGGATTACAGACACAGTGATACAGCGCACGGAGAGAGCCGGACAAAAACCTGAACATGGTGGGGATTACAGACACAGTGATACAGAGCACGGAGAGTGTTCACAAACCTGAACATGGTGGGGAGTACAGACACACAGTGACAAAGAGCACGGAGAGAGTTCACAAACCTGAACATGGTGGGGATTACAGACACTCAGTGATAGAGAGCACGGAGAGAGTTCACAAACCTGAACATGGAGGGGATTACTGACACACAGTCATAGTGAGCACGGAGAGAGTTCACCAACCTGAACATGGCGGGGACTAAAGGCACACAGTGATACAGAGCACGGAGAGAGTTCACAAACCGGAACATGGTGGGGATTACAGACACACAGTGATACAGAGCACGGAGAGAGTTCACCAACCTGAACATGGTGGGGATCATAGACACACAGTGATACAGAGCACGGAGTTCACAAACCTTAACATGATGGGGATTACAGACACACAGAGATACACAGCACGGATAGAGTTCACAAACCTGAACATGGTGGGGATCATAGACACACAGTGATACAGAGCACGGAGAGAGTTCACAAACCTGAACATGGTGGGGATTACAGACACACAGTGATAAAGAGCACGGAGAGACTTCACAATCCTGATCATGGTGGGGATTACAGACACACCGTGATAACGAGCACGGAGAGAGTTCACAAACCTGAACATGGTGGGGATTACAGGCACAGTGATAAAGATACGGAGAGAGTTCACAAACCTGAACACGGTGGGGACTACAGTCACAGTGATAAAGAGCACGGAGAGAGTTCATAAACCTGAACACGGTGGGGATTACAGTCACAGTGATACAGAGCACGGAGAGAGTTCACATACCTGAACATCGTGGGGATTACAGGCACAGTGATAAAGAGCACGGAGACAGTTCATAAACCTGAACACGGTGGGGATTACAGTCACAGTGATACAGAGCACGGAGAGAGTTCACATACCTGAAGATCGTGGGGATTACAGAGACACGGTGATACAGAGCACGGAGAGAGTTCACAAACCTGACCATGGTGGGGATTACAGTCACAGTGAGACAGAGCACGGAGAGAGTGACACACCTGAACATGGTGGGGATTACCGTCACAGTGATACAGAGCACGGAGAGAGTTCACAAACCTGAACAAGGTGGGGATTACAGACAGACAGTGATACAGAGCACGGAGTTCACCAACCTGAACATGGTGGGGATCACAAACTCACATGATACAGAGCACGGAGAGAGTTCACCAACCTGAACATGGTGGGGAGTACAGACACAAAGTGACAAAGAGCACGGAGAGAGTTCACAAACCTGAACATGGTGGGGATTACAGACACACAGTGACACAGAGCACGGAGTTCACCAACCTGAACATGGTGGGGATCACAAACACACATGATACAGAGCACGGAGAGAGTTCACCAACCTGAACATGGTGGGGATTACAGACACACAGTGATACAGAGCACGGAGAGAGTTCACCAACCTGAACATTTTGGGGGGTTACAGACACACAGTCATAGTGAGCACGGAGAGAGTTCACCAACCTGTACATGGCGGGGATTACAGACACACAGTGATAAAGAGCACGGAGAGAGTTCACCAACCTGAACATGGTGGCGATTACAGACACACAGTGATACAGAGCACGGAGAGAGTTCACAAACCTGAACATGGTGGGGATTACAGACACACAGTGATACAGAACACGGAGAGAGTTCACAAACCTGAACATAGAAACATAGAAACATAGAAGATAGGAGCAGGAGTAGGCCATTCGGCCCTTCGAGCCTGCTCCGCCTTTCAATGTGATCATGGCTAATCATCCAAACTCAGTACCCTGTCATCGCATTTTCCCCAAATCCCTTGATCCGTTCAGCCTCAAGAAACATGTCCAACTCTTTCTTGAATATATTTAATGAACTGGCCTCCACCGCCCTCTGTGGCAGCGAATTCCACAGGCTCACCACTCTCTGGGTGAAGAAAATCCTCCTTATTTCAGTCCTAAATGGCTTACCCCTTATCCGCAGACTATGACCCCTGGTTCTGGACTCCCCGGCCATCAGAAACATCCTTCCTGCATCTAGTCTGTCCAGACCTGACAGAATTTTATAGGTTTCGATGAGACCCCCTCTCAATCTTCTAAACTCCATAAGCCCAATCGACACAATCTCTCCTCATACGTCATTCCTGCCATCCCAGGTATCAGCCTGGTGAATCTTCGCTGCACTACCTCCATGGCAAGAACGTCCTTCCTCAGGTATGGTGACCAAAACTGCACACAACACTCAAGGTGCGTTCTCACCAAGGCCCTGTACAACTGTAGCAAGACATCCTTTTTCCTGTACTCGAACCCTCTTGCTACGAAGGCCAACATACCATTTGCCTTCTTAACCGCCTGCTGCACCTGCATTCTTATCTTCAGCGACTGGTGCACGAGGACACCCAGGTCTCTTTGCACTTCCCCTTCTCCCAATCTATTGCCATTCAAATAATAATCTGCCTTCCTGTTTTTGCCACGAAAGTGGATAACCTCACATTTATCCACATTATAGTGCATTTGCCATGTTTCTGCCCAATCACCCAACCTGTCCAAATCGTACTGGAGATTCCCGACATCCTCCTCGCAGCTTACCCTCCCGCCCAGTTTTGTGTCGTCTGCAAATTTGGAGATATTACATCCAATTCCCTCGTCCAGATCATTAATATATATTGTGAACAGCTGGGGTCCTAGGACCGATCCTTGCGGTACCCCACTCGTCACTGCCTGCCACTCAGAAAACGACCCGTTTATTCCAATTCTTTGCTTTCTGTCCGCCAACCACTTCTCTATCCAAGTCAATACCTTGCCCCCAAACCCATGTGCCTTAATTTTGCACGCCAATCTCTTGTGTGGGACCTCATCGAAAAACATGGTGGGGATCACAGACAAACAGTGATACAGAGCACGGAGAGAGATCACCAACCTGAACATGGTGGGGATCACAGACACACAGTGATACAGAGCACGGAGAGAGTTCACAAACCTGAACATGGTGGGGATTACAGACACACAGTGATACAGAGCACGGAGAGAGTTTACAAACCTGAACATGGTGGGGGTTACAGGCACACAGTGATACAGAGCACGGAGAGAGTTCACAAATCTGAACATGGTGGGGATTACAGACACACATAGATACAGACCACGGAGAAAGTTCACAAACCTGAACATGGTGGGGATTACAGACAGACAGTGATAAAGAGCACGGAGAGAGTTCACAAACCTGAACATGGTGGGGATTACAGACACACAGTGATACAGAGCACGGAGAGAGTTCACAAATCTGAACATGGTGGGGATTACAGACACACATAGATACAGACCACGGAGAAAGTTCACAAACCTGAACATGGTGGGGATTACAGACAGACAGTGATAAAGAGCACGGAGAGAGTTCACATAACTGAACATGGTGGGGATTACAGACACACAGTGATACGGATAACGGAGAGAGTTCACCAAACTTAACATGGTGGGGATCACAGAGACACAGTGATAAAGAGCACGGAGAGAGTTCACAATCCTGTCCATGGTGGGGATTACAGACACATCGTGATAACGAGCACGGAGAGAATTCACAAACCTGAATATGGTGGGTATTACAGTCACAGTGATACAGAGCACGGAGAGAGTACACAAACCTGACCATGGTGGGGATTACAGTCACAGTGATGCAGAGCACGGAGTGAGTTCACAAACCTGAACATGGTGGGGATTACAGACACAGTGATAAAGAGCACGGAGAGAGTTCACAAACCTGAACACGGTGGGGATTACAGTCACAGTGATACAGAGCACGGAGAGAGTTCACACACCTGAACATCATGGGGATTACAGAGACACAGGTATACAGAGCACGGAGAGAGTTCACAAACCTGAACATGGTGGGGATTACAGACACACAGTGATACAGAACACGGAGAGAGTTCACAAACCTGAACATAGAAACATAGAAACATAGAAGATAGGAGCAGGAGTAGGCCATTCGGCCCTTCGAGCCTGCTCCGCCTTTCAATGTGATCATGGCTAATCATCCAAACTCAGTACCCTGTCATCGCATTTTCCCCAAATCCCTTGATCCGTTCAGCCTCAAGAAACATGTCCAACTCTTTCTTGAATATATTTAATGAACTGGCCTCCACCGCCCTCTGTGGCAGAGAATTCCACAGGCTCACCACTCTCTGGGTGAAGAAAATCCTCCTTATTTCAGTCCTAAATGGCTTACCCCTTATCCGCAGACTATGACCCCTAGTTCTGGACTCCCCGGCCATCAGAAACATCCTTCCTGCATCTAGTCTGTCCAGACCTGACAGAATTTTGTAGGTTTCGATGAGACCCCCTCTCAATCTTCTAAACTCCATAAGTCCAATCGACACAATCTCTCCTCATACGTCATTCCTGCCATCCCAGGTATCAGCCTGGTGAATCTTCGCTGCACTACCTCCATGGCAAGAACGTCCTTCCTGAGGTATGGTGACCAAAACTGCACACAACACTCAAGGTGCGGTCTCACCAAGGCCCTGTACAACTGTAGCAAGACATCCTTTTTCCTGTACTCGAACCCTCTTGCTACGAAGGCCAACATACCATTTGCCTTCTTAACCGCCTGCTGCACCTGCATTCTTATCTTCAGCGACTGGTGCACGAGGACACCCAGGTCTCTTTGCACTTCCCCTTCTCCCAATCTATTGCCATTCAAATAATAATCTGCCTTCCTGTTTTTGCCACGAAAGTGGATAACCTCACATTTATCCACATTATAGTGCATTTGCCATGTTTCTGCCCAATCACCCAACCTGTCCAAATCGTACTGGAGATTCCCGACATCCTCCTCGCAGCTTACCCTCCCGCCCAGCTTTGTGTCGTCTGCAAATTTGGAGATATTACATCCAATTCCCTCGTCCAGATCATTAATATATATTGTGAACAGCTGGGGTCCTAGGACCGATCCTTGCGGTACCCCACTCGTCACTGCCTGCCACTCAGAAAACGACCCGTTTATTCCAATTCTTTGCTTTCTGTCCGCCAACCACTTCGCTATCCAAGTCAATACCTTGCCCCCAAACCCATGTGCCTTAATTTTGCACGCCAATCTCTTGTGTGGGACCTCATCGAAAAACATGGTGGGGATCACAGACAAACAGTGATACAGAGCACGGAGAGAGTTCACAAACCTGAACATGGTGGGGATTACAGACACACAGTGATACAGAGCACGGAGAGAGTTTACAAACCTGAACATGGTGGGGGTTACAGGCACACAGTGATACAGAGCACGGAGAGAGTTCACAAACCTGAACATGGTGGGGATTACAGACAGACAGTGATAAAGAGCACGGAGAGAGTTCACATAACTGAACATGGTGGGGATTACAGACACACAGTGATACGGATAACGGAGAGAATTCACCAAACTTAACATGGTGGGGATCACAGACACACAGTGATAAAGAGCACGGAGAGAGTTCACAATCCTGTCCATGGTGGGGATTACAGACACATCGTGATAACGAGCACGGAGAGAATTCACAAACCTGAACACGGTGCGGATTACAGTCACAGTGATACAGAGCACGGAGAGAGTACACAAACCTGACCATGGTGGGGATTACAGTCACAGTGATGCAGAGCACGGAGTGAGTTCACAAACCTGAACATGGTGGGGATTACAGACACAGTGATAAAGAGCACGGAGAGAGTTCACAAACCTGAACACGGTGGGGATTACAGTCACAGTGATACAGAGCACGGAGAGAGTTCACACACCTGAACATCATGGGGATTACAGAGACACAGTGATACAGAGCACGGAGAGAGTTCACAAACCTGAACATGGTGGGGATTACAGTCACAGTGATACAGAGCACGGAGAGAGTTTACACACCTGAACATGGTGGGGATTACAGACATACAGTGATACAGAGCACGGAGAGAGTTCACATACCTGAACATGGTGGGGATTACAGACACACAGTGATACAGAGCACGGAGAGAGTTCACAAACCTAAACATGGTGGGGATTACAGACACACAGTGATACAGAGCACGGAGAGAGTTCACAAACCTGACCATGGTGGGGATTACCGTCACAGTGATACAGAGCACGGAGAGAGTTCACAAATCTGACCATGGTGTGGATAACAGACACAGTGATACAGAGCACGGAGAGAGTTCACAAACCTGAACATGGTAGGGATTACAGACAGACAGTGATACAGAGTACGGAGAAAGTTCACCAACCTGAACATGGTGGGGATTACAGACACACAGTGATACAGAGCACGGAGAGAATTCACAAACCTGAACATGGTGGGGATTACAGACACACAGTGATACAGAGCACGGAAAGAGTTCACATACCTGAACATGGTGGGGATTACAGACACACAGTGATACAGAGCACGGAGAGAGTTCACAAATCTGACCATGGTGTGGATAACAGACACAGTGATACAGAGCACGGAGAGAGTTCACCAACCTGAACATGGTGGGGATTACAGACACACAGTGATACAGAGCACGGAGAGAGTTCACCAACCTGAACATGGTGGGGATTACAGACACACAGTGATACAGAGCACGGAGAGAGTTCACAAACCTGAACATGGTGGGGATTACAGACACACAGTGATACAGAGCACGGAGAGAGTTCACAAACCTGAACATGGTGGGGATTACAGACACACAGTGATACAGAGCACGGAGAGAGTTCACAAACCTGAACATGGTGGGGATTACAGGCACACAGTGATACAGAACACGGAGAGAGTTCACAAACCTGAACATAGAAACATAGAAACATAGAAGATAGGAGCAGGAGTAGGCCATTCGGCCCTTCGAGCCTGCTCCGCCTTTCAATGTGATCATGGCTAATCATCCAAACTCAGTACCCTGTCCTCGCATTTTCCCCAAATCCCTTGATCCGTTCAGCCTCAAGAAACATGTCCAACTCTTTCTTGAATATATTTAATGAACTGGCCTCCACCGCCCTCTGTGGCAGAGAATTCCACAGGTTCACCACTCTCTGGGTGAAGAAATTCCTCCTCATTTCAGTCCTAAATGGCTTACCACTTATCCGCAGACAATGACCCCTGGTTCTGGACTCCCCGGCCATCAGAAACATCCTTCCTGCATCTAGTCTGTCCAGACCTGACAGAACTTTATAGGTTTCGATGAGATCCCCTCTCAATCTTCTAAACTCCATAAGCCCAATCGACACAATCTCTCCTCATACGTCATTCCTGCCATCCCAGGTATCAGCCTGGTGAATCTTCGCTGCACTCCCTCCATGGCAAGTACGTCCTTCCTCAGGTATGGTGGGGATTACAGACACACAGTGATACAGAGCACGGAGAGAGTTCACATACCTGAACATGGTGGGGATTACAGACACACAGTGATACACAGCACGGAGAGAGTTCACAAACCTGACCATGGTGGGGATTACCGTCACAGTGATACAGAGCACGGAGAGTGTTCACAAATCTGACCATGGTGTGGATAACAGACACAGTGATACAGAGCACGGAGAGAGTTCACCAACCTGAACATGGTGGGGATTACAGGCACACAGTGAAACAGAGCACGGAGAGAGTTCACAAACCTGAACACGGTGAGGATTACAGACAGACAGTGATACAGAGTACGGAGAGAGTTCACCAACCTGAACTTGGTGGGGATTACAGACACACAATGATACAGAGCACGGAGAGAGTTCACAAACCTGAACATGGTGGGGATTACAGACACACAGTCAGAGTGAGCACGGAGAGAGTTCACCAACCTGAACATGGTGAGGACTACAGGCACACAGTGATACAGAGCACGGAGAGAGTTCACAAACCTGAACATGGTGGGGATTACAGACACACAGTGATACAGAGCACGGAGAGTGTTCACCAACCTGAACATGTTGGGGATCATAGACACACAGTGATACAGAGCACGGAGTTCACAAACCTGAACATGATGGGGATTACAGACTGATATACCTATCAATTCATCCAATGAAAAGCGACGAGTTAAGAAAGTAACTATAGGTTTTTATTGGCTAAATAACAGAGCCCACTCTCGTGCGTGATCGGATCCAACAAGGAGGAATACCAGCCAGTCGACCACCTTTATACCTGGGCAGGTAGGTGGAGCCATGGGCGGAGTCAGCAGTGTTCAGCCCAGGTATAACAGCGTGACAAGAGGCGACCTCGTATAGTGATACAACAGTGTGAACAGTGATAACGATATAACAGTGATAATGATAGTGTAACGATAGTGCACGACAAAAGTGGTTTACCACATTCACCCCTTGTTTAGATTTGAGTCCGGCGGGGTGAAGTGTACTACCAGTTCTGGTGAGTCAGTCTGTCCGGAGGCCTCGTAAGCCTTTCTGATCGTCGCAGTGGCGGTGTTGCATTCTCCGGTGTTGATGCTGGTGTCTGCGTGGTCGGCGAAGGCTCGTGGGGTTCCGGCGTGCCATCTACCTGAGCTGGAATTGGGGGGGGTGGGGGGGGTAAAGGTGGTGTCTCCGGAATGCCCGAGGGTGCGAGGTCCCGTAAGGAGACTGTGTCCTCCCGCCCATAAGCCACATTGGCGTACTGGGGGTTGGCATGCAGGAGGTTCACCTTCTCGACCAGGGGGTCCGTTTTATGGGCCCTCACGTGCTTTCGCAGCAGGACGGGCCCCGGGGAGGTCAGCCAGGTTGGTAGTGTGGTTCCCGTAGTCGACTTCCTGGGGAAAACAAACATTCGTTCATGGGGGTTGGCGTTAATGGCAGTGCAGAGTAGTGACCGGATGGAATGCAGCGCTGCCGGGAGGACTTCCTGCCAGCGGGATGTTGGGAGGCCCTTAGACTTTAAGGCTAGGAGGACGGCCTTCCATACCGTCGTGTTCTCTCTTTCCACCTGCCCGTTCCCTCGGGGGTTGTAGCTGGTGGTCCTGCTTGCAGCAATACCTCTCGCTACTAGGAACTGACGGAGTTCCTCGCTCATGAAGGAGGGGCCCCGGTCACTATGTATATAGTTTGGGAACCCGAACAAGGCGAAGAGGTCGTTCAGGCATTTAATGACCGTGGTACTGGTCATGTCTGGGCAGGGGAAGGCAAAGGGGAAACGGGAGTACTCATCAACGATGTTGAGGAAGTACACATTACGGTCAGAGGACGGGAGGGGCCCCTTAAAGTCGATGCTCAGGCGCTCGAAGGGGCGGGTGGCCTTGATCAGGCTTGCTCTGTCCGGCCTAAAGAAGTGCGGTTTGCACTCGGCACAGGTCTGGCAGTTCCTGGTCATGGTCCTGACGTCCTCGATGGAGTATGGCAGGTTGCGGGCCTTAATGAAGTGGTAAAGTCTGGTGACCCCGGGGTGGCAGAGGTCGTTGTGGAGGGTCTGAAGTCTATCACTTGGCGCGCTGGCGCATGTAATTCGTGACAGAGCATCAGGGGGATTGTTCAGCTTACCTGGCCGGTACAAGATATCGGAATCATAGGTGGATAGTTCGATTCTCCACCTCAATATCTTGTCATTCTTGATTTTGCCCCTCAGCTTGTTATTAAACATAAAAGCGACCGAACGCTGGTCGGTGAGGAGGGTAAATCGTTTGCCTGCCAGGTAATGCCTCCAGCGTCGTACCGCCTCCACAATCGCTTGGGCCTCCTTCTCGACCGACGAGTGTCGGATCTCAGGGCCCTGTAGGGTCCTTGACAAGAAGGCCACTGGTCTCCCCTCCTGGTTAAGGGTAGCGGCTAGGGCGAAGTCGGACGCATCGCTCTCCACTTGGAAGGGGATGGACTCGTCCACTGCGTGCATTGTGGCCTTGGCGATGTCTCCCTTAATGAGGGAGAAGGCTGTGCACGCTTCCTCCGTAAGGGGGAAGGATGTGGACTTCATGAGGGGTCTGGCTTTGTCTGCATAATTGGGCACCCATTGGGCATAGTAGGCGAAGAGCCCCAGGGTTCTCTTCAGAGCCTTTGGACAGTGGGGGAGGGGTAGCCCCATGAGGGGACGCATTCTTTCGGGGTCGGGGCCAATGACTCCGTTCTCTACTACACAGCCGAGGATGGCAAGGCGCGAGGTGTTAAACACACATATCTCCTTATTGTAGGTGAGGTTCAGCCGTTGGGCCATACGGAGGAATCTCTCCAGGTTAACGTCATGGTCCTGCCGGTCGCGGCCGCAGATGGTGACGTTATCTAGGTAGGGGAACGTGGCGTGCAGCCCGTTCTGGTCAACCATCCGGTCCATCTCCCTTTGGAAGACCGAAACCCCGTTGGTGACGCCGAAGGGAACCCTAAGGAAGTGGTAGAGGCGGCCATTCGCCTCGAAGGCAGTATACTGGCGGTCCTCAGGGCGGATAGGGAGTTGGTGGTAGGCCGACTTAAGGTCGATGGTAGAGAATACTCGGTATTGTGCGATCTGATTGACCATATCAGATATGCGGGGAAGGGGGTATGCGTCCAGCTGGGTGTACCTGTTTATGGTCTGGCTGTAGTCGATGACCAGGCGGTTCTTATTGCCCGTCTTAACTACCATGACCTGGGCACGCCAGGGGCTGGTGCTCCCTTCGATGATGCCCTCCTTCAGGAGACGCTGCACCTCAGAGCTAATGAAAGCTCTGTCCCTGGCGCTGTACCCCCTGCTCTTGGTCGCGACGGGTTTGCAGTCGGGGGTGAGTTTAGCGAACATGGAAGGTGGCGGGACCTTGAGGGTGGATAGGCCGCAGGTGTTACGCGGTGGGTGGTTTAAAATCTGTTGGTTGTCGACTGTGAGTGGGGGGAGGGGTCCGCCGTATGCTAGCGTGACGCTTTGGAGGTGGGATTGGAAGTCTAGCCCTAGTAGGACGGCGGCGCATAGCTGGGGGTGGACGAGGGGTTTAAAATTTTTATACTCCGTACCCTTAACCGATAGGGTCACAACACAGTAGCCGCTGATGTCTGTGGCGTGGGAGCTCGATGCCATTGAGATCCGGTTGTGCATTGGCAGGACAGGGAGGGAGTAGTGGCTCACCGTGTCTGGGTGGATGAAACTCTCTGTGCTTCCGCTGTCGAACAGGCAGGTCGTGGCGTGGCCGTTTACTCTGATGTCCATCATTGACTTGGACAGGTGATGCGGGCGGGTTTGGTCCAGTGAGACGGAGGCTAGTGTATAGCTGAGCGAGTTGCTGTAGTCTGCGGGTGAGGCGGGAGTCGGGTCTAGAGGCACGGTGGCGGTCGAGCGTGGTGGGTAAAATGGCGTCTCCCACGAGGTTGGACAAAATGGCGGAGAAGATGGCTGCCCCCGTAACTCACATGAGGCACTGCTGGTGTCGGTTGCCTGTATCAAAGGTGGCCACCCCCATGACTCACATGTGGGGATGCTGGCCTCTGTTGCCTTGAAGGAAGATGGCCGACCCCACAGCTCGCATGAGGCACTGCTGGCCTCTGATGATCCACCTCTGCAGGACTTAGCGAAGTGGCCTTTCTTCATGCAGTTTGAGCAGGTAGAGTTCCTGGCTGGGCAGCGCGACCTCGGGTGTTTCGCCTGGCCGCAGAAGAAGCAGCCGGCGGCCCGATCGCGGGGGTCCGATGTCGGAGCCGATACCGGGGGTGGCGGTCTCGATCGGGTCTGGGACGCCGACGCTGAGGTAGGTCCCAGGGGGGCTGTTGCGGGGGCTATCGCGGTCGGGGTCGGTCCCAAGTCCCAGGGTCGCGAGTTACAGTACCTTGAGTATGCCTCGAGGTCCCGATGGGCCACCTCTAGAGAGAGAGCGAGGGCTGCAGTTTTGTCCAGGTCGAGGTCCCTTGCTTCCAGTAGTCTTTGCCAAGAGTAGTCGGACCGCAGGCCTTTCACGAAGGCATCGCGGACATTGTCTTCAGTATTTTTTGCCGCCGTTACCGCTTTAAAGTTACAGTCTCTGCCGAGTGCTTGTAGCACCCGTAAAAATTCCTCCACGGGCTCTCCTGGCTGTTGCGGGCGGGATCTTAGGAGGTGTCTGGCATACATGGAATTTACCCGGGTTTGGTACTGTCTTTTCAGCCGGTTGATGGCGTCCTCGTATGTTTTAAGGTCCCGGATGAGTGCGAATACTTTAGGGCTCACTTGGGCGTTCAGAACTCTCAGCATGGATTTCTGAGGCACGCTGGATTCTCCCAGGTAGGCTTCGAAGCAGCTCAGCCAGTGTTCGAAGTCGAGGGCTGAGTTTGCTGCCTGTGGGATTAGGTCCAGGTACGGTGGTCTGAGGGTTCGCAGCCAGGCCGGCTGCTGTGGCTGTTGTAGCTGGGCGTCTGGCTGGTCGCTTGGCTGGTCGTTTGACTGCTCAAGTGTCGACATTTTAAAATTTAGCCAAGAAAATTGATATACCTATCAATTCATCCAATGAAAAGCGACGAGTTAAGAAAGTAACTATAGGTTTTTATTGGCTAAATAACAGAGCCCACCCTCGTGGGTGATCGGATCCAACAAGGAGGAATACCAGCCAGTCGACCACCTTTATACCTGGGCAGGTAGGTGGAGCCATGGGCGGAGTCAGCAGTGTTCAGCCCAGGTATAATTGCGTGACAAGAGGCGACCTCGTATAGTGATACAACAGTGTGAACAGTGATAACCAAATAACAGTGATAACTATAGCGTAACGATAGTGAACGACAAAAGTGGTTTACCACACAGACACACAGAGATACACAGCACGGAGAGAGTTCACAAACCTGAACATGGTGGGGATCATAGACACACAGTGATACAGAGCACGGAGAGAGTTCACAAACCTGAACATGGTGGGGATTACAGACACACAGTGATAAAGAGCACGGAGAGACTTCACAAACCTGAACATGGTGGGGATTACAGACACACAGTGATAAAGAGCACGGAGAGACTTCTCAAACCTGAACATGGTGGGGATTACAGACACACCGTGATAACGAGCACGGAGAGACTTCACAAACCTGAACATGGTGGGGATTACATTCACAGTGATACAGAGCACAGAGATAGTTCACAAACCTGACCATGGTGGGGATTATAGACACAGTGACACAGATCACGGAGAGAGTTCACAAACCTGAACATGGCGGGGATTACAGACACAAAGTGATACAGAGCTCGGAGAGAGTTCACCAACCTGAACATGGTGGTGATCACAGACACACAGTGATAAAGAGCACGGAGAGAGTTCACAAACCTGAACATGGTGGGGATTACAGACCCACAGTGACACAGAACACGGAGAGAGTTCACAAACCTGAACATAGAAATATAGAAACATAGAAACATAGAAACATAGAAGGTAGGAGCAGGAGTAGGCCATTCGGCCCTTCGAGCCTGCTCCGCCTTTCAATGTGATCATGGCTAATCATCCAAACTCAGTATCCTGTCCCTGCCTTATCCCCATATCCATTGATCCGTTCAGCCTCAAGAAACATGTCCAACTCTTTCTTGAATATATTTAATGAACTGGCCTCCACCGCCCTCTGTGGCAGAGAATTCCACAGGTTCACCACTCTCTGGGTGAAGAAATTCCTCCTCATTTCAGTCCTAAATGGCTTACCACTTATCCTCAGACCATGACCCCTCGTTCTGGACTCCCCGGCCATCAGAAACATCCTTCCTGCATCTAGTCTGTCCAGACCTGACAGAATTTTATAGGTTTCGATGAGACCCCCTCTCAATCTTCAAAAATCCATAAGCCAAATCGACACAATCTCTCCTCATACGTCATTCCTGCCATCCCAGGTATCAGCCTGGTGAATCTTCGCTGCACTACCTCCATGGCAAGAACGTCCTTCCTCAGGTATGGTGACCAAAACTGCACACAATACTCAACGTGCGGTCTCACCAAGGCCCTGTACAACTGTAGCAAGGCATCCTTTTTCCTGTACTCGAAACCTCTTGCTACGAAGGCCAACATACCATTTGCCTTCTTAACCGCCTGCTGCACCTGCATGCTTATCTTCAGCGACTGGTGCACAAGGACACCCAGGTCTCTTTGCACTTCCCTTCTCCCAATCTATTGCCATTCAAATAATAATCTGCCTTCCTGTTTTTGCCACAAAAGTGGATAACCTCACATTTATCCACATTATAGTGCATTTGCCATGTTTCTGCCCAATCACCCAACCTGTCCAAATCGTACTGGAGATTCCCGACATCCTCCTCGCAGCTTACCCTTCCGCCCAGCTTTGTGTCGTCTGCAAATTTGGAGATATTACATCCAATTCCCTCGTCCAGATCATTAATATATATTGTGAACAGCTGGGGTCCTAGGACCGATCCTTGCGGTACCCCACTAGTCACTGCCTGCCACTCGGAAAACGACCCGTTTATTCCAACTCTTTGCTTTCTGTCCGCCAACCACTTCTCTATCCAAGTCAATACCCTGCCCCCAAACCCATGTGCCTTAATTTTGCAGGCTAATCTCTTGTGTGGGACCTCATCGAAAAACATGGTGGGGATCACAGACAAACAGTAATACAGAGCACGGAGAGAGTTCACCAACCTGAACATGGTGGGGGTCATAGACACACAGTGATACAGAGCACGGAGAGAGTTCACAAGCCTGAACATGGTGGGGATTACAGACACACAGTGATACAGAACACGGAGAGAGTTTACAAACCTGAACATGGTGGGGGTTACAGACACACAGTGATACAGAGCTCGGAGAGAGTTCACAAACCTGAGCATGGTGGGGGTTACAGGCACACAGTGATACAGAGCACGGAGAGAGTTCACAAACCTGAGCATGGTGGGGATTACAGACAGATAGTGATAAAGAGCACGGAGAGAGTTCACAAACCTGAACATGGTGGGGATTACAGACACACAGTGATACAGGTAACGGAGAGAGTTCACCAAACTTAACATGGTGGGGATCACAGACACACAGTGCTAAAGAGCACGGAGAGAGTTCACAAACCTGACCATGGTGGGGATTACAGACACACAGTCATAGTGAGCACGGAGAGAGTTCACAAACCTGAACATGGTGGGGATTACAGACACAAGTTGATAAAGAGCACGGAGAGAGTTCACAAACCTGAACATGGTGGGGATTACAGACACACAGTGATACAGAGCACGGAGGGAGTTCACAAAGCTGAACATGGTGGGGAGTACAGACACACAGTGATACAGAGCACGGAGAGAGTTCACAAACCTGGACATTGTGGGGATTACAGACACATAGTGACATAGAGCACGGAGAGAATTCACAAACCTGACCATGGCGGGGATTACAGACACAGAGTGATAGAGAGTACGGAGAGAATTCACAAATCTGACCATGGTGGGGATTACAGACACAGAGTGATAGAGAGCACGGAGAGAGTTCACAAACCTGAACATGGTGGGGATTACAGACACACAGTGATACAGAGCACAGAGAGAGTTCACACACCTGAACATGGTGGGGATTACAGACACACAGTGATACAGAGCACGGAGAGAGTTCACCAACCTGAACATGGTGGGGATTACAGACACACAGTGATACAGAACACGGAGAGAGTTCACAAACCTGAACATGGTGCGGATTACAGACACACAGTGAGACAGAGCACGGAGAGAGTTCACAAACCTGAACAAGGTGGGTATTACAGACACACAGTGATACAGAGCACGGAGAGAGTTCACAAACCTGGACATGGTGGGGATTACAGACACACAGTGACATAGAGCATGGAGAGAGTTCACAAACCTGAACATGGTGGGCATTACAGACACGCAGTGACACAGAGCATGGAGAGAATTCACAAACCTGAACATGGTGGGGATTACAGACACACGGTGATACACAGCACGGAGAGAGTTCACAACCCCGAACATGGTGGGGATTACAGACACACAGTGATACAGAGCACGGAGAGAGTTCACGAACCTGAGCATGGTGGGTATTACTGACACACAGTGATACAGAGCACGGAGAGAGTTCACAAACCTGAACATGGTGAAGATGAAAGACACACCGTGATAAAGAGCACGGAGAGTGTTCACAATCCTGAACATGGTGGTGATTACAGTCACATAGTGATACAGAGCACAGAGAGAGTTCACACACCTGAACATGATGGGGATTACAGACACACAGTGATAAAGAGCACGGAGAGTATTCACAAACCTGAACATGGTGCGGATTACAGACACAAAGTGAGACAGAGCACGGAGAGAGTTCTCAAACCTGAACATGGTGGGGATTACAGACACAAAGTGATACAGAGCACGGAGAGTTCACAAACCTGATCATGGTGGGGATTACAGACACAAAGTGATACAGAGCACGGAGAGAGTTGACAAACCTGAACATGGTGGGGATTACAGACACACAATGAGACAGAGCACGGAGAGAGTTCACAAACCTGAACATGGTGGGGATTACAGACACAAAGTGATACAGAGCACGGAGAGTTCACAACCCTGATCATGGTGGGGATTACAGACACAAAGTGATACAGAGCACGGAAAGAGTTCACAAACCTGAACATGGTGGGGATTTTAGACACACGGTGATACAGAGCATGGAGAGAGTTCACAAACCTGAACATGGTGGGCATTACAGACACGCAGTGACACAGAGCATGGAGAGAATTCACAAACCTGAACATGGTGGGGATTACAGACACACAGTGATACAGAGCATGGAGAGAGTTCACAAACCTGAACATGGTGGGGATTACAGACACACAGTGATACAGAGCATGGAGAGAGTTCACAAAACTTAACATGGTGGGGATTACAGACACACAGTGACATAGAGCATGGAGAGAGTTCACAAAACTTAACATGGTGGGGATTACAGACACACAGTGATACAGAGCATGGAGAGAGTTCACAAAACTTAACATGGTGGGGATTACAGACACACAGTGACATAGAGCACGGAGAGAGTTCACAAACCTGAACATGGTGGGGATTACAGACACACAGTGACATAGAGCACGGAGAGAGTTAACAAACCTGAACATGGAGGGGATTAATGCAATGGAAAGGAAGGATATTAACTCGGATGAAACGGAATCTGTATGGGTAGAAATGAGAAATAGCAAGGGGAGGAAAACGTTAGTGGGTGTGATATATAGGCCTCCAAATAGTAATATGGAGGTGAGGGAAGCCATAAAAAGGGAAATTAGAGATGCGTGCGATAAGAGCACAGCTGTCATCATGGGTGACTTTAATTTACATATTGATTGGACTACCCAAATTAGTAAAAATTCTGAGGAGGAGGAATTCCTGGAATGTTTTCGGGACGGTTATCTGGACCAATATGTCGAGGAGCCGACTCGAGATCAGGCCATTTTAGACTGGGTATTGTGCAATGAGAAGGGACTTATCAGCAATCTTCTTGTACGAGGCCCCTTGGGTCAGAGCGATCATAATATGATCGAGCTCTCAGTCGAGATGGAGAGTGAGGAAATTGAATCAGAGACTAAGGTCCAGAACTTAAATAAAGGGAATTACGAGGGTATGAGACGGGAATTGGGTAAGATTGATTGGGTGGTGTTTCTGGGGGGATTGACAGTGGATAGACAATGGCAAGCATTCAAAGATAGAATGGAAGAATTCCAGAACATGTTTATACCGGTTTGGCATAAAAATAAACATAAAAAGGTGACTCAACCGTTGATAACGAGGGAAATTAGGGACAGCATAAAATCAAAAAAAAGGGCATATCAACTGGCAAAAAAAAGCACCAGACCGGAAGATTGGGGGCAGTACAGGATACAGCAAAAGAGGACAAAGGGATTAATCAGGAAGGGGAAAATAGAATACGAAAGTAAACTTGCAGCAAACATAAAGACAGACTGCAAAAGCTTTTATCGGTATATCAGGAGGAAAAGACTGGTAAAATCCCAAGTCGGTCCCTTGCAGTCCGATTCGGGAGAATATATAATGGAGAATAAGGAAATGGCAGACCAATTAAACCCATACTTTGGTTCTGTATTCACAAAGGAGGACACAAATAACCTCCCAGGAATATCGGCAAACATAGGGACTAATGAGAGGGAGGAGCTGACAGAAATTAGTATCTCTAGGGATATGGTGTTGGGTAAGTTGAGGGGACTGAAGGCCCGGGGCCTGATAAACTACATCCTAGGGTACTTAAGGAGGTGGCCCTGGAGATAGCAGATGCTCTAAGGGTCATCTTCCGGAACTCCATTGACTCGGGAACAGTACCCGTGGATTGGAGGGTAGCTAATGTTACCCCAATATTTAAAAAGGGGGGTAGAGAGAAAGCAGGGAATTATAGACCAGTAAGCCTTACATCGGTTGTGGGCAAAATGCTAGAGTCCATTATTAAGGATAAAATAGCGGAGCACTTGACAAATGGGGAAAGGATCGGACAGAGTCAACATGGATTTACAAAGGGTAAATCGTGTTTGACTAATCTGCTGGAATTTTTTGAGGAAGTAACTGGTAAAATAGATGGGGGAGAGCCAGTGGATGTGGTGTACCTTGACTTCCAGAAAGCCTTCGATAAGGTTCCACACAAAAGATTATCATGCAAAATTAAGGCTCATGGGATTGGGGGCAAAGTATTAACGTGGATAGAGAACTGGCTGGCGGATAGAAAACAGAGAGTTGGAATAAACGGCTCGTTTTCGGAGTGGCAGGCAGTGACCAGCGGGGTGCCGCAAGGATCTGTCCTGGGACCCCAGCTGTTCACAATATATATAAATGATCTGGATCAGGGAATTGGATGCAATATTTCCAAATTCGCTGACGACACTAAACTAGGAGGAGGGGTGGGCTCTGATGAGGATGTCAGGAGGCTACAGTGCGATTTGGACAGGTTGGGGGAATGGGCGGATACGTGGCAGATGCACTATAATGTGGATAAATGCGAGGTTATCCACTTTGGGGGTAAAAACAGGAGGGTAGATTATTATCTAAATGGCAATAGATTGGGAGATGGGGAAGTGCAGAGGGACCTGGGTGTTCTTGTGCACCAGTCACTGAAGGAGAGCATGCAGGTGCAACAGGCGATTAAGAAGGCAAATGGTATGTTGGCCTTCATATCAAGGGGGTTCGAGTATAGGAATAGGGATACCTTACTACAGCTGTACAAGGTGCTGGTGAGACCGCATCTGGAGTATTGTGTACAGTTTTGGTCGCCCCATCTGCGGAAGGATGTTCTTGCCATGGAAAGAGTGCAACGGCGATTCACCAGGCTGATACCTGGAATGGCGGGAATGACCTACGAAGAGAGATTAAATAGTTTGGGCTTGTACTCACTGGAGTTTAGAAGGTTGAGAGGGGATCTCATCGAAACATATAAAATTATGGCAGGCCTGGACAGGCTGAATTCAGAGAGAATGTTTCCAATGGCCGGGGAGCACAGAACCAGAGGCCACAGTCTAAAAATAGCGGGCAAATCATTTAAAACAGAGATGAGGAAGAATTTCTTCACTCAAAGAGTGGTGAGCCTGTGGAATTCCCTGCCACAGAGGGCTGTGAAGGCTAATTCAATAAATATTTTCAAGAGAGAATTGGATATATTTCTGAAGGCTAAGGGGATTAAGGGTTACGGAGAAAAGGCGGGGACGGGGTACTGAACTGGTAAGATCAGCTATGATCTCAGACGAAGATCAGCCATGATCTCATTGAATGGCGGAGCAGGCTCGAAGGGCCGAATGGCCTACTCCTGTTCCTATCTCTATGGTGGGGATTACAGACACACAGTGATACAAAGCATGGAGAGAGTTCACAAACCTGAACACGGTGGGGATTACAGACACACAGTGACAAAGAGCACGGAGAGAGTTCACAAACCTGAACATGGTGGGGATTACAGACGCACAGTGATACAGAGCATGGAGAGAGTTCACAAACCTGAACATGGTGGGGATTACAGGCACACAGTGACATAGAGCACGGAGAGAGTTCACAAACCTGAACATGG
The DNA here is from genome assembly GCF_052327205.1 of Somniosus microcephalus. Taxonomy (NCBI): domain Eukaryota; kingdom Metazoa; phylum Chordata; class Chondrichthyes; order Squaliformes; family Somniosidae; genus Somniosus; species Somniosus microcephalus. The sequence goes on along the minus strand of NC_140990.1, from coordinate 21,486,140 downwards.
TGGGGATTACAGACACACAGTGACACAGAGCACGGAGAGATTTCACAAACCTGAACATGGTGGGGATTTTAGACACACGGTGATACAGAGCACGGAGAGAGTTTACACACCTGTAAATGGTGGGGATTACAGCCACACGGTGATACAGAGCACGGAGAGAGTTCAGAAACCTGACCATGGTGGGGATTACAGACACAGAGTGATAGAGAGCACGGAGAGAGTTCACAAACCTGAACATGGTGGGGATTTCAGACACACAGTGATACAGAGCACAGAGAGAGTTCACACACCTGAACATGGTGGGGATTACAGACACACAGTGATACAGAGCACGGAGAGAGTTCACCAACCTGAACATGGTGGGGATTACAGACACACAGTGATACAGAACACGGAGAGAGTTCACAAACCTGAACATGGTGCGGATTACAGACACACAGTGAGACAGAGCACGGAGAGAGTTCACAAACCTGAACAAGGTGGGTATTACAGACACACAGTGATACAGAGCACGGAGAGAGTTCACAAACCTGATCATGGTGGGGATTACAGTCACAGTGATACAGAGCACGGAGAGAGTTCACAAACCTGAACATGGTGGGTATTACAGACACACAGTGATACAGAGCACGGAGAGAGTTCACAAACCTGATCATGGTGGGGATTACAGTCACAGTGATACAGAGCACGGAGAGAGTTCACAAATCTGAACATGGTGGGTATTACATACGCACAGTGATACAGAGCACGGAGGGAGTTCACAAACCTGAACATGGTGAGGATTACAGACACACGGTGATACAGAGCACGGAGAGGTTTCACAAACCTAAACATGGTGCAGATTACAGACACACTGTGATAGAGAGCACGGAGAGAGTTCACAACCTTGAACATGGTGGGGATTACAGACACACAGTGATAGAGGACACGGAAAAAGTTAACAAGTCTGATCATGGTGGGGATTACAGACACACAGTGATACAGAGCACGGAGAGAGTTCACGAAGCTGAACATGGTGGGGATTACTGACACACAGTGATACAGAGCACGGAGAGAGTTCACAAGCCTGAACATGGTGAAGATGAAAGACAGACCGTGAAAAAGAGCATGGATAGAGTTCACAATCCTGAACATGGTGGTGATTACAGACACATAGTGATACAGAGCACGGAGAGTATTCACAAACCTGAACATGGTGGGGATTACAGACACACAGTGACACAGAGCACGGAGAGAGTTCACAAACCTGAACATGGTGGGGATTACAGACACACAGTGAGACAGATCACGGAGAGAGTTCACAAACCTGAACATGGTGGGTATTATAGACACAGAGTGATACAGAGCGCGGAGAGAGTTCACAAACCTGAACATGGTGGGGTTTACAGTCACAGTGACATAGAGCACGGAGAGAGTTCACACAACTGAACATGGTGGGTATTACATACACACAGTGATAAAGAGCCCGGAGAGAGTTCACAAATCTGAACATGGTGGGGATTACATACACACAGTGACACAGAGCACGGAGAGAGTTCACAAACCTGAACATGGCGGGGATTACAGACACACAGTGACACAGAGAACGGAGAGATTTTACAAACCTGAACATGGTGGGGATTACAGACACACCGTGATACAGAGCACGGAGAGTGTTCACAAACCTGAACATGGTGGGAATTACAGACATACATTGATACAGAGCACGGAGAGAGTTCACAAACCTGAACATGGTGGGTATCACAGACACACAGTGATACAGAGCACGGAGAGAGTTCACAAACCTGACCATGGTGGGGATTACAGACACAGAGTGATAGAGAGCACGGAGAGCGTTCACAAACCAGAACATGGTGGGGATTACAGAGACACAGTGGTACAGAGCACAGAGAGAGTTCACACACCTGAACATGGTGGGGATTACAGACACAGAGTGATACAGAGCACGGAGAGAGTTCACAATCCTGAACATGTTGGTGATCACAGACACACAGTGATACAGAGCACGCAGAGAGTTCACCAACCTGAACATGGTGGGGATTACAGACAAACAGTGATACACAACACGGAGAGAGTTCACAAACCTGAACATGGTGCGGATTACAGACACACAGTGAGACAGAGCACGGAGAGAGTTCACAAACCTGATCATGGTGGGGATTACAGTCACAGTGTAACAGAGCACGGAGAGAGTTCACAAACCTGAACATGGTGAGGATTACAGACACACAGTGATGCAGAGCACGGAGAGACTTCACAAACCTGAACATGGTGGGGATTAAATTCACAGTGATACAGAGCACGGAGAGAGTTCACAATCCTGAACATGGTGGGCATTACAGACACAGTGATAAAGAGCACGTAGAGAGTTCACAAACCTGAACATGGTGGGGATTACAGTCACAGTGATACAGTGCACGGAGATAGTGGCAAATGGAATTGAACCCGGAAAAGTGCGAGGTGATGCACTTTGGAGGGACTAACAAGGCAAAGGAATGCACAATGAATGGAAAGACCCTAGGCAAGACGGATGGTCAGAGGGATCTGGGTGTGCAAGTACACAGATCCCTGAAGGCGGCGGAACAGGTGGATAAGGTGATAAAAAAGGCATATGGGATATTTGCCTTCATTAGCCGAGGCATTGAATATAAGAGCAAGGAGGTTATGATGGAGCTGTATAAAACGCTGGTTGGGCCACAGCTGGAATACTGTGTGCAGTTCTGGTCGCCACACTACAGGAAGGATGTGATCGCGTTAGAGAGGGTGCAGAGGAGGTTCACAAGGATGTTACCAGGGCTGGAGCGCTTCAGCTATGAAGAGAGACTGGGCAGATTGGGTTTGTTTTCCTTGGAGCAGATGAGGCTGAGGGGGCACATGATTGAGGTGTACAAAATTATGAGGGGCATAGATAGGATGGATGCTGAGGAGCTTTTTCCCTTAGTAGAGGGGTCAATAACTAGGGGGCATAGATTCAAGGTAAAGGGCGGGAGGTTTATAGGGGATTTGAGAAAGAACTTTTTCACCCAGAGGGTGGTTGGAGTCTGGAACTCAGTGCCTGAAAGGGTAGTGGAGGCAGAAACCCTCACAACATTTAAGAAGCATTTGGATGTGCACTTGAAATGCCATAGCATACAAGGCTACGGGCCAAATGCTGGAATATGGGATTAGATTAGACAGGGCTTGATGGCCGGCGTGGACACGATGGGCCGAAGGGCCTCTATCCGTGCTGTATTACTCTATGACTCTATGAGAGTTCACAAACCTGACCATGGTGCGGATTACAGTCACAGTGATACAGAGCACGGAGAGAGTTCACACACCTGAACATGGTGGGGATTACAGACACACAGTGATACACAGCACGGAGAGAGTTCACAAACCTGACCATGCTGGGGATTACAGTCACAGTGATACAGAGCACGGAGAGAGTTCACAAATCTGACCATGGTTGGGTTAACAGACACAGTGATACAGAGCACGGAGAGAGTTCACAAACCTGAACATAGTGGGGATTACAGACAGACAGTGATACAGAGTACGGAGAGAGTTCACCAACCTGAACATGGCGGGGATTACAGACAGACAGTGATACAGAGCACGGAGCGAGTTCACAAACCTGAACATGGTGGGGATTGCAGACACACAGTCATAGTGAGCACGGAGAGAGTTCACCAACCTGAACATGGTGGGGACTACAGCCACAGAGTGATACAGAGCACGGAGAGAGTTCACAAACCTTAACATGGTGGGGATTACAGACACACAGTGATACAGAGCACGGAGAGAGTTCACCAACCTGAACATGGTGGGGATCACAGACACACAGTGATGCAGAGCACGGAGTTCACAAGCCTGAACATGGTGGGGTTTACAGACACACAGAGATACACAGAACGGAGGGAGTTCACAAACCTGACCATGGTGGGGATTACAGACACACAGTGATAGAGAGCGTGGAGAGAGTTCACAAGCTTGACCATGGTGGGGATTACAGACACACAGTGATACAGAGCACAGAGAGAGTTCACACACCTGAACACGGTGGGGATTACAGTCACAGTGATACAGTGCACGGATTGAGTTCACAAACCTGAACATCGTGGGGATTACAGGCACACAGTGATACAGAGCACAGAGAGAGTTCACAAACCTGACCATGGTGCGGATTACAGTCACAGTGATACAGAGCACGGAGAGAGTTCACACACCTGTACATGGTGGAGATTACAGACACACAGTGATACAGAGCACGGAGAGAGGTCACATACCTGAACATGGTGGGGATTACAGACACAGTGATACAGAGCACGGGGAGAGTTCACAAATCTGACCATGGTTGGGATAACAGACACAATGATACAGAGCACGGAGAGAGTTCACAAACATGTACATGGTGGGGATTACAGACAGACAGTGATACAGAGTACGGAGAGAGTTCACCAACCTGAACATGGTGGGGATTACAGACACACAGTGATACAGAGCACGGAAAGAGTTCTCAAACCTGAACATGGTGGGGATTACAGGCACACAGTCAAAGTGAGCACGGAGTGAGTTCACGAACCTGAACATGGTGGGGACTGCAGGAACACAGTGATAAAGAGCACGGAGAGAGTTCACAAACCTGAACATGGTGGGGATTACAGACACACAGTGATACAGATCACGGAGAGAGTTCATCAACCTGAACATGGTGGAGATCACAAACACGCAGTGATACAGAGCACGGAGTTCACCAAACTGAACATGGTGGGGTTTACAGACACACAGAGATAAACAGAATGGAGGGAGTTCACAAACCTGACCATGGTGGGGATTACAGACACACAGTGATAGAGAGCACAGAGAGAGTTCACAAACCTGAACATAGTGGGGATTACAGACACACAGTGATACAGAGCACAGAGAGAGATCACACACCAGAACGTGGTGGGGATTACAGACACACAGTGATACAGAGCACGCAGAGAGTTCAGAAACCTGAACACGGTGGGGATTACAGACACACAGTGATACAGAGCACGGAGAGAGTTCACAAACCTGAACATGGCGGGGATCATAGGCACACAGTGATACAAAGCACGGAAAGAGTTCACAAACCTGAACATGGTGGGGATTACAGACACAGAGTGAGAGAGAGCACGGAGAGAGTTCACAAACCTGAACATGGTGGGGATGACAGACAAACAGTGATAAAGAGCACAGAGAGACTTCACAAACCTGAACATGGTGGGGATTACAGACACACAGTGATAAAGAACTCGGAGAGACTTCACAAACCTGAACATGGTGGGGATTACAGACACACAGTGATACAGAACACGGAGAGAGTTCACAAACCTGAACATGGTGCGGATTACAGACACACAGGGAGACAGAGCACGGAGAGAGTTCACAAACCTGAACAAGGTGGGTATTACAGACACACAGTGATACAGAGCACGGAGAGAGTTCACAAACCTGATCATGGTGGGGATTACAGTCACAGTGATACAGAGCACGGAGAGAGTTCACAAACCTGAACATGGTGGGTATTACAGACACACAGTGATACAGAGCACGGAGAGAGTTCACAAACCTGATCATGGTGGGGATTACAGTCACAGTGATACAGAGCACGGAGAGAGTTCACAAATCTGAACATGGTGGGTATTACATACGCACAGTGATACAGAGCACGGAGGGAGTTCACAAACCTGAACATGGTGAGGATTACAGACACACGGTGATACAGAGCACGGAGAGGTTTCACAAACCTAAACATGGTGCAGATTACAGACACACTGTGATAGAGAGCACGGAGAGAGTTCACAACCTTGAACATGGTGGGGATTACAGACACACAGTGATAGAGGACACGGAAAAAGTTAACAAGTCTGATCATGGTGGGGATTACAGACACACAGTGATACAGAGCACGGAGAGAGTTCACGAAGCTGAACATGGTGGGGATTACTGACGCACAGTGATACAGAGCACGGAGAGAGTTCACAAGCCTGAACATGGTGAAGATGAAAGACAGACCGTGAAAAAGAGCATGGATAGAGTTCACAATCCTGAACATGGTGGTGATTACAGACACATAGTGATACAGAGCACGGAGAGTATTCACAAACCTGAACATGGTGGGGATTACAGACACACAGTGACACAGAGCACGGAGAGAGTTCACAAACCTGAACATGGTGGGGATTACAGACACACAGTGAGACAGATCACGGAGAGAGTTCACAAACCTGAACATGGTGGGTATTATAGACACAGAGTGATACAGAGCGCGGAGAGAGTTCACAAACCTGAACATGGTGGGGTTTACAGTCACAGTGACATAGAGCACGGAGAGAGTTCACACAACTGAACATGGTGGGTATTACATACACACAGTGATAAAGAGCCCGGAGAGAGTTCACAAATCTGAACATGGTGGGGATTACATACACACAGTGACACAGAGCACGGAGAGAGTTCACAAACCTGAACATGGCGGGGATTACAGACACACAGTGACACAGAGAACGGAGAGATTTTACAAACCTGAACATGGTGGGGATTACAGACACACCGTGATACAGAGCACGGAGAGTGTTCACAAACCTGAACATGGTGGGAATTACAGACATACATTGATACAGAGCACGGAGAGAGTTCACAAACCTGAACATGGTGGGTATCACAGACACACAGTGATACAGAGCACGGAGAGAGTTCACAAACCTGACCATGGTGGGGATTACAGACACAGAGTGATAGAGAGCACGGAGAGCGTTCACAAACCAGAACATGGTGGGGATTACAGAGACACAGTGGTACAGAGCACAGAGAGAGTTCACACACCTGAACATGGTGGGGATTACAGACACAGAGTGATACAGAGCACGGAGAGAGTTCACAATCCTGAACATGTTGGTGATCACAGACACACAGTGATACAGAGCACGCAGAGAGTTCACCAACCTGAACATGGTGGGGATTACAGACAAACAGTGATACACAACACGGAGAGAGTTCACAAACCTGAACATGGTGCGGATTACAGACACACAGTGAGACAGAGCACGGAGAGAGTTCACAAACCTGATCATGGTGGGGATTACAGTCACAGTGTAACAGAGCACGGAGAGAGTTCACAAACCTGAACATGGTGAGGATTACAGACACACAGTGATGCAGAGCACGGAGAGACTTCACAAACCTGAACATGGTGGGGATTAAATTCACAGTGATACAGAGCACGGAGAGAGTTCACAATCCTGAACATGGTGGGCATTACAGACACAGTGATAAAGAGCACGTAGAGAGTTCACAAACCTGAACATGGTGGGGATTACAGTCACAGTGATACAGTGCACGGAGATAGTGGCAAATGGAATTGAACCCGGAAAAGTGCGAGGTGATGCACTTTGGAGGGACTAACAAGGCAAAGGAATGCACAATGAATGGAAAGACCCTAGGCAAGACGGATGGTCAGAGGGATCTGGGTGTGCAAGTACACAGATCCCTGAAGGCGGCGGAACAGGTGGATAAGGTGATAAAAAAGGCATATGGGATATTTGCCTTCATTAGCCGAGGCATTGAATATAAGAGCAAGGAGGTTATGATGGAGCTGTATAAAACGCTGGTTGGGCCACAGCTGGAATACTGTGTGCAGTTCTGGTCGCCACACTACAGGAAGGATGTGATCGCGTTAGAGAGGTGCAGAGGAGGTTCACAAGGATGTTACCAGGGCTGGAGCGCTTCAGCTATGAAGAGAGACTGGGCAGATTGGGTTTGTTTTCCTTGGAGCAGATGAGGCTGAGGGGGCACATGATTGAGGTGTACAAAATTATGAGGGGCATAGATAGGATGGATGCTGAGGAGCTTTTTCCCTTAGTAGAGGGGTCAATAACTAGGGGGCATAGATTCAAGGTAAAGGGCGGGAGGTTTATAGGGGATTTGAGAAAGAACTTTTTCACCCAGAGGGTGGTTGGAGTCTGGAACTCAGTGCCTGAAAGGGTAGTGGAGGCAGAAACCCTCACAACATTTAAGAAGCATTTGGATGTGCACTTGAAATGCCATAGCATACAAGGCTACGGGCCAAATGCTGGAATATGGGATTAGATTAGACAGGGCTTGATGGCCGGCGTGGACACGATGGGCCGAAGGGCCTCTATCCGTGCTGTATTACTCTATGACTCTATGAGAGTTCACAAACCTGACCATGGTGCGGATTACAGTCACAGTGATACAGAGCACGGAGAGAGTTCACACACCTGAACATGGTGGGGATTACAGACACACAGTGATACACAGCACGGAGAGAGTTCACAAACCTGACCATGCTGGGGATTACAGTCACAGTGATACAGAGCACGGAGAGAGTTCACAAATCTGACCATGGTTGGGTTAACAGACACAGTGATACAGAGCACGGAGAGAGTTCACAAACCTGAACATAGTGGGGATTACAGACAGACAGTGATACAGAGTACGGAGAGAGTTCACCAACCTGAACATGGCGGGGATTACAGACAGACAGTGATACAGAGCACGGAGCGAGTTCACAAACCTGAACATGGTGGGGATTGCAGACACACAGTCATAGTGAGCACGGAGAGAGTTCACCAACCTGAACATGGTGGGGACTACAGCCACAGAGTGATACAGAGCACGGAGAGAGTTCACAAACCTTAACATGGTGGGGATTACAGACACACAGTGATACAGAGCACGGAGAGAGTTCACCAACCTGAACATGGTGGGGATCACAGACACACAGTGATGCAGAGCACGGAGTTCACAAGCCTGAACATGGTGGGGTTTACAGACACACAGAGATACACAGAACGGAGGGAGTTCACAAACCTGACCATGGTGGGGATTACAGACACACAGTGATAGAGAGCGTGGAGAGAGTTCACAAGCTTGACCATGGTGGGGATTACAGACACACAGTGATACAGAGCACAGAGAGAGTTCACACACCTGAACACGGTGGGGATTACAGTCACAGTGATACAGTGCACGGATTGAGTTCACAAACCTGAACATCGTGGGGATTACAGGCACACAGTGATACAGAGCACAGAGAGAGTTCACAAACCTGACCATGGTGCGGATTACAGTCACAGTGATACAGAGCACGGAGAGAGTTCACACACCTGTACATGGTGGAGATTACAGACACACAGTGATACAGAGCACGGAGAGAGGTCACATACCTGAACATGGTGGGGATTACAGACACAGTGATACAGAGCACGGGGAGAGTTCACAAATCTGACCATGGTTGGGATAACAGACACAATGATACAGAGCACGGAGAGAGTTCACAAACATGTACATGGTGGGGATTACAGACAGACAGTGATACAGAGTACGGAGAGAGTTCACCAACCTGAACATGGTGGGGATTACAGACACACAGTGATACAGAGCACGGAAAGAGTTCTCAAACCTGAACATGGTGGGGATTACAGGCACACAGTCAAAGTGAGCACGGAGTGAGTTCACGAACCTGAACATGGTGGGGACTGCAGGAACACAGTGATAAAGAGCACGGAGAGAGTTCACAAACCTGAACATGGTGGGGATTACAGACACACAGTGATACAGATCACGGAGAGAGTTCATCAACCTGAACATGGTGGAGATCACAAACACGCAGTGATACAGAGCACGGAGTTCACCAAACTGAACATGGTGGGGTTTACAGACACACAGAGATAAACAGAATGGAGGGAGTTCACAAACCTGACCATGGTGGGGATTACAGACACACAGTGATAGAGAGCACAGAGAGAGTTCACAAACCTGAACATAGTGGGGATTACAGACACACAGTGATACAGAGCACAGAGAGAGATCACACACCAGAACGTGGTGGGGATTACAGACACACAGTGATACAGAGCACGCAGAGAGTTCAGAAACCTGAACACGGTGGGGATTACAGACACACAGTGATACAGAGCACGGAGAGAGTTCACAAACCTGAACATGGCGGGGATCATAGGCACACAGTGATACAAAGCACGGAAAGAGTTCACAAACCTGAACATGGTGGGGATTACAGACACAGAGTGAGAGAGAGCACGGAGAGAGTTCACAAACCTGAACATGGTGGGGATGACAGACAAACAGTGATAAAGAGCACAGAGAGACTTCACAAACCTGAACATGGTGGGGATTACAGACACACAGTGATAAAGAACTCGGAGAGACTTCACAAACCTGAACATGGTGGGGATTACAGTCACTGTGATGCAGAGCGCGGAGAGAGTTCGCAATCCTGATGATGGTGGGGATTACAGACACAGTGACACAGAGCAGGAAGAGAGTTCAAAAACCTGAACTTTGTCGGGATTACAGCCACAGTGATAAAGAGCACGGAGAGAGTTCACAAGCCTGAACATGGTGTGGATTACAGACACACAGTGATAGAGAGCACGGAGAGAGTTCACAAACCTGATCATGGTGGGGATTACAGACACACAGTGATACAGAGCACTCAGAGAGTTCACAAACCTGACCATGGTGGGGATTACAGTCACAGTGATAGAGAGCACGGAGAGAGTTCACAGACCTGAAAATGGTGGGGATTACAGACACACAGTGATACAGAGCACGGAGAGAGTTCACACACCTGAACATGGTGGGGATTACAGACACACAGTGATACAGATCACGGAGCGAGTTCACAAACCTGACCATGATGGGGATTACAGACACAGTGACACAGAGCATGGAGAGAGTTCACAAACCTGAACATGGTGGGGATTACAGACACACAGTGATAGAGAGCACTGAGAGAGTTCACAAACCTGACCATGGTGGGGATAACAGTCACAGTGATACAGAGCATGGAGAGAGTTCACACACTTGAAAATGGTGGGGATTACAGACACGCAGTGTTACAGAGCACGGAGAGAGTTCACACACCTGAACACGGTGGGGATTACAGACACACAGTGATACAGAGCACGGAGAGAGTTCACAATCCTGACCATGATGGGGATTACAGACAGAGTGACACAGAGCATGGAGACAGTTCACAAACCTGAACTGTGATCATGGCTGATCATCCAAACTCAGTACCCTGTCCTCGCCTTTTCCCCATATCCCTTGATCCGTTCAGCCTCAAGAAACATATCCAACTCTTTCTTGAATATATTTAATGAACTGGCGTCCACCGCCCTCTGTGGCAGAGAATTCCACAGGTTCACCACTCTCTGGGTGAAGAAATTCCTCCTCATTTCAGTCCTAAATGGCTTAACCCTTATCCTCGGACTATGACCCCTGGTTCTGGACTCCCCGGCCATCAGAAACATCCTTCCTGCATCTAGTCTGTCCAGACCTGACAGAATTATATAGGTTTCAATGAGATCCCCTCTCAATCTTCTAAACTCCAGTGAGTATAAGCCCAATCGACACAATCTCTCCTCATACGTCATTACTTTCATCCCAAGTATCACACTGGTGAATCTCCGCTGCACTCCCTCCATGGCAAGAACGTCCTTCCTCAGGTATGATGACCAAAACTGCACACAATACTCAAGGTGCAGCCTCACCAAGGCCCTGTACAACTGTAGGAAGACATCCTTTTTCCTGTACTCGAACCCTCTTGCTACGAAGGCCAACATACCATTTGCCTTCTTAACCGCCTGCTGCACCTGCATGCTTACCTTCAGCGACTGGTGCACAAGGACACCCAGGTCTCTTTGCACTTCCCCTTCTCCCAATCTATTGCCATTCAAGTAATAATCTGCCTTCCTGTTTTTGCCACCAAAGTGGATAACCTCACATTTATCCACATTATAGTGCATTTGCCATGTTTCTGCCCAGTAACCAAATCTGTACAGATCGTACTGGAGTTTCCCGACATCCTCCTTGCAGCTTACCCTTCTGCACAGCTTTGTGTCGTCTGCAAATTTGGAGATATTACATCCAATTCCCTCGTCCAGATCATTAATACATATTGTGAACAGCTGTGGTCCTAGGACCGATCCTTGCGGTACCCCACTAGTCACTGCCTGCCACTCGGAAAACGACCCGTTTATTCCAACTCTTTGCTTTCTGTCCGCCAACCAGTTCTCTATCCAAGTCAATACCTTGCCCCCAATCCCATGTGCCTTAATTTTGCACGCTAATGTCTTGCGTGGGACCGTATCGAAAAACATGGTGGGGATCACAGACAAAGAGTGATGCAGAGCACGGAGAGAGTTCACAAACCTGAACATGGTGGGGATTACAGACACGCAGTGATACAGAGCATGGAGAGAGTTCACAAACCTGAACATGGTGGGGATTACAGACACACATAGAAACAGAGCACGGAGAACGTTCACAAACCTGAACATGGTGGGGATTACAGACAGACAGTGATAAAGAGCACCGAGAGAGTTCACAAACCTGAACATGGTGGGGATTACAGACACACAGTGATAAAATTAACGGAGAGAGTTCACCAACCTGAACATGGTGGGGACCACAGACACACAGTGATACAGAGCACGGAGAGAGTTCACCAACCTGAACATGGTGGGGATCACAGACACACAGTGATACAGAGCACGGACAGAGTTCACCAACATGAACATGGTGGGGATTACAGACACACAGTGATACAGAGCACGGAGAGAGTTCACAAACCTGTACATATTGTGGATTACAGACACACAGTGATAAAGTGCACGGAGAGAGTTCACAAACCTGACCAAGGTGGGGATTACAGACACACAGTCATAGTGAGCACGGAGAGAGTTCACAAACCTGAACATGGTGGGGATTACAGACACAAAGTGATAAAGAGCACGGAGAGTGTTCACAAACCTGAACATGGTGGTAGATTACAGACACACAGTGATAGAGAGCGCGGAGAGAGTTCACAAGCTTGACCATGGTGGGGATTACAGACACACAGTGATACAGAGCACAGAGAGAGTTCACACACCTGAACATGGTGTGGATTACAGACACAGTGATATAGAGCACGGAGAGAGTTCACAAACCTGAACACGGTGGGGATTACAGTCACAGTGATGCAGTGCACGGATTGAGTTCACAAACCTGAACATCGTGGGGATTACGGACACACAGTGATACAGAGCACAGAGAGAGTTCACAAACCTGACCATGGTGCGGATTACAGTCACAGTGATACAGAGCATGGAGAGAGTTCACACACCTGTACATGGTGGAGATTACAGACACACAGTGATACAGAGCACGGAGAGAGGTCACATACCTGAACATTGTGGGGATTACAGACACAGTGATACAGAGCACGGAGAGAGTTCACAATCCTGAACATGGTGGGGATTACAGTCACGGTGATACAGAGCACGGAGAGAGTTCACAAACCTGAACATGGTGGGGACTGCAGGAACACAGTGATAAAGAGCACGGAGAGAGTTCACAAACCTGAACATGGTGGGGATTACAAACACACAGTGATACAGAGCACGGAGTTCACCAAACTGATCATGGTGGGGTTTACAGACACACAGAGATAAATAGAATGTAGGGAGTTCACAAACCTGACCATGGTGGGGATTACAGACACACAGTGATGCAGAGCACAGAGAGAGATCACACACCAGAACATGGTGGGGATTATAGACAAACAGTGATAAAGAGCACAGAGAGAGATCACAAACCTGAACATGGTGGGGATTACAGACACACAGTGATACAGAGCACGCAGAGAGTTCACAAACCTGAACATGGTGGGGATGACAGACAAACAGTGATAAAGAGCACAGAGAGACTTCACAAACCTGAACATGGTGGGGATTACAGACACACAGTGATAAGGAGCTCGGAGAGACTTCACAAACCTGAACATGGTGGGGATTACAGTCACTGTGATACAGAGCGCGGAGAGAGTTCACAAACCTGACCATGGTGGGGATTACAGACACAGTGACACAGAGCAGGAAGAGAGTTCAAAAACCTGAACTTTGTAGGGATTGCAGTCACAGTGATAAAGGGCACGGAGAGAGTTCACAAGCCTGAACATGGTGTGGATTACAGACACACAGTGACAGAGAGCACGGAGAGAGTTCACAAACCTGATCATGGTGGGGATTACAGACACACAGTGATACAGAGCACTAGAGAGTTCACAAACCGGACCATGGTGGGGATTACAGTCACAGTGAGACAGAGCACGGAGAGAGTTCACACACCTGAAAATGGTGGGGATTACAGACACACAGTGATACAGAGCACGGAAAAGAGTTCACACACCTGAACATGGTGGGGATTACAGACACACAGTGACACAGATCACGGAGAGAGTTCACAAACCTGACCATGTTGGGGATTACAGACACAGTGACACAGAGCATGGAGAGAGTTCACAAACCTGAACATGGTGGGGATTACAGACACACAGTGATACAGAGTACGGAGTGAGTTCACCAACCTGAACATGGTGGTGATCACAGACACACAGTGATAAAGAGCACGGAGAGAGTTCACCAACCTGAACATGGCCTGGATTACAGACACACAGTGATACAGAGCACGGAGAGAGTTCACCAACCTGAACATGGTGGGGATCACAGACACACAGTGATACAGAGCACGGAGAGAGTTCACCAACCTGTATACAGAGACATAGAGACATAGAAGATAGGAGCAGGAGCAGGCCATTTTCAGCCCTTGGAGCCTGCTCCGCCATTCAATGTGATCATGGCTGATCATCCAAACTCAGTACCCTGTCCCCGCCTTTTCCCCATATCCCTTGATCCGTTCAGCCTCAAGAAACATATCCAACTCTTTCTTGAATATATTTAATGAACTGGCCTCCACCGCCCTCTGTGGCAGAGAATTCCACAGCTTCACCACTCTCTGGGTGAAGAAATTCCTCCTCATTTCAGTCCTAAATGGCTTCCCCCTTATCCTCAGACTATGAGCCCTGGTTCTGGATTCCCCGGCCATGAGAAACATCCTTCCTGCATCTAGTCTGTCCAGGCCTGACAGAATTTTATAGGTTTCGATGAGATCCCCTCTCAATCTTCTAAACTCCAGTGAGTATAAGCCCAATCGACACACTCTCTCCTCATACGTCATTCCTGCCATCCCAGGTATCAGCCTTGTGAATCTTCGCTGCACTCCCTCCATGGCAAGAACGTCCTTGCTCAGGTATGGTGAACAAAACTGCACACAATACTCAAGGTGCAGTCTCACCAAGGCCCTGTACAACTGTAGCAAGGCATCCTTTTTCCGGTACTCGAACCCTCTTGCTACGAAGGCTAACATACCATTTGCCTTCTTAACCGCCTGCTGCACCTGCATGCTTACCTTCAGCGACTGGTGCACAAGGACACCCAGGTCTCTTTGCACTTCCCCTTCTCCCAATCTATTGCCATTCAAGTAATAATCTGCCTTCCTGTTTTTGCCACCAAAGTGGATAACCTCACATTTATCCACATTATAGTGCATTTGCCATGTTTCTGCCCAATCACCCAATCTGTACAGATCGTACTGGAGTTTCCCGACATCCTCCTTGCAGTTTACCATTCTGCCCAGCTTTGTGTCGTCTGCAAATTTGGAGATATTACACCCAATTCCCTCGTCCAGATCATTAATAGATATTGTGAACAGCTGGGGTCCTAGGACCGATCCTTGCGGTACCCCACTAGTCACTGCCTGCCACTCGGAAAACGACCCGTTTATTCCAACTCTTTGCTTTCTGTCCGCCAACCAGTTCTCTATCCAAGTCAATACCTTGCCCCCAATCCCATGTGCCTTAATTTTGCACGCTAATCTCTTGTGTGGGACCTTATCGAAAAACATGGTGGGGATCACAGGCAAACAGTGATACAGAGCACGGAGAGAATTCACCAACCTGAACATGGTGGGGATCACAGACACAGTGATACAGAGCACGGAGATAGTTCACACACCTGAACATGGTGGGGATTACAGACACAGTGATACAGAGCACGGAGAGAGTTCACACACCTGAACATGGTGGGGATTACAGACACACAGTGATACAGAGCACGGAGAGAGCTCACAAACCGGAACATGGTGGGGATTACAGACACACAGTGATACAGAGCACGGAGAGAGTTCACACACCTGAACATGGTGGGGATTACAGACACACAGTGATACAGAGCACGGAGGGAGTTCACACACCTGAACATGGTGGGGATTACAGGCACACATTGCTACAGAGCACGGAGAGAGTTCACAAACCTGACCATGGTGGGGATTATAGACACACAGTGCTACAGAGCACGGAGAGAATTCACAAACCTGAACATGGTGGCGATTACAGACACACACTGACATAGAGCACGGAGAGTTTTCACAAACCTGAACATGGTGTGGATCAAAGACACACGGTAATACAGAGCACGGAGACAGTTCACAAACCTGAACATGGTGGGAATTACATACACACTGTGATAAAGAGCACGGATAGAGTTCACACAACTGAACATGGTGGGAATTACATACACACTGTGATAAAGAGCACGGAGAGAGTTCACAAACCTGACCATGGTGGGGATTACAGTCACCGTGATACAGAGCACGGAGAGAGTTCACACACCTGAACATGGTGGGGATTACAGACACACAGTGATACAGAGCACGGAGAGTTTTCACAAACCTGAACATGGTGTGGATCAAAGACACACGGTAATACAGAGCACGGAGACAGTTAACAAACCTGAACATGGTGGGGATTACAGACACACAGTGACACAGAGCATGGAGCGCGTTCACACAACTGAACATGCTGCGGATTAGAGTCACACTGTGATAGAGAGCACGGAGAGTGTTCACAACCCTGAACATGGTGGGGAATACAGACACATTGTGATAGAGGACACTGAGAGAGTTCACAAACCTGAACATGGTGGGGATTACAGACACACAGTGATGCAGAGCATGGACAGAGTTCACAAACACTGAACATGGTGGGCATTAGAGACACACAGTGACACAGAGCACGGAGAGAGGTCACAAGTCTTAACATGGTGGGGATTACAGACACACAGTGATACAGAGCACGGAGAGAGTTCACAAACCTGAACATGGTGAAGATGAAAGACACACCGTGATAAAGTGCACGGAGTGAGTTCACAATACTGAACATGGTGGTGATTACAGACACACAGTGATACAGAGCACGGAGAGAGTTCACACACCTGAACATGGTGGGGATTACAGACACACAGTGATACAGAGCACGGAGAGAGTTCACAAACACTGAACATGGTGGGGATTAGAGACACAGTGATGCAGAGCACGGAGAGTGTTCACAAACCTGACCATGGTGGGGATTACAGTCACAGTGATACAGAGCACGGAGAGAGTTCACACACCTGAACATGGTGGGGAATACAGACACACTGTGATACAGAGCACGGAGAGAGTTCACAAACCTGACCATGGTGGGGATTACAGACACAGTGATACAGAGCACGGAGAGAGTTCACAAACCTGAACATGGTGGGGATTACAGACACACAGTGATGCGGAGTACGGAGAAAGTTCACCAACCTGACCATGGTGGTGATCACAGACACACAGTAATAAAGAGCATGGAGAGAGTTCACCAACATGAACATGGTGGGGATTACAGGCACACAGTGATACAGAGCACGGAGAGAGTTCACCAACCTGAAAATGGTGGGGATCACAGACACACAGTGATAAAGAGCACGGAGAGAGATCACAAACCTGAACATGGTGGGGATTACAGGCACACAGTGATACAGAGCACGGAGAGATTTCACAAACCTGAACATGGTGGGGATTAAAGACACACAGTGACACAGAGCACGGAGAGAGTTCACAAACCTGAACATGGTGGGGATTAAAGACACACAGTGACACAGAGCACGGAGAGAGTTCACAAACCTGAACATGGTGGGGATTACAGACACAAAGTGATACAGAGCACGGAGAGAGTTCACAAACCTGAACATGGTGGGGATTACAGCCACACAGTGATACAGAGCATGGAGAGGTTTCACAAACTTGAATATTGTGCGGATTACAGACACACTGTGATAGAGAGCACGGAGAGAGTTCACAACCCTGAACATTGTGGGGTTTACAGACACACAGTGATAGAGGACACGGAGTGAGTTCACAAACCTGAACATGGTGGGGATTACAGACACACAGTGATACAGAGCACGGAGAGAGTTCACACACCTGAACACGGTGGGGATTACAGACACACAGTGACACAGAGCATGGAGCGAGTTCAGAAAACTGAACATGGTGTGGATTACAGACACACGGTAATACAGAGCACGGAGACAGTTCACAAACCTGAACATGGTGGTAGATTACAGACACACAGTGATAGAGAGCGCGGAGAGAGTTCACAAGCTTGACCATGGTGGGGATTACAGACACACAGTGATACAGAGCACAGAGAGAGTTCACACACCTGAACATGGTGTGGATTACAGACACAGTGATATAGAGCACGGAGAGAGTTCACAAACCTGAACACGGTGGGGATTACAGTCACAGTGATGCAGTGCACGGATTGAATTCACAAACCTGAACATCGTGGGGATTACAGACACACAGTGATACAGAGCACAGAGAGAGTTCACAAACCTGACCATGGTGCGGATTACAGTCACAGTGATACAGAGCATGGAGAGAGTTCACACACCTGTACATGGTGGAGATTACAGACACACAGTGATACAGAGCACGGAGAGAGGTCACATACCTGAACATTGTGGGGATTACAGACACAGTGATACAGAGCACGGAGAGAGTTCACAATCCTGAACATGGTGGGGATTACAGTCACAGTGATACAGAGCACGGAGAGAGTTCACAAACCTGAACATGGTGGGGATTACAGACACACAGTCATTGTGAGCACGGAGAGAGTTCACCAACCTGAACATGGTGGGGACTGCAGGAACACAGTGATTCAGAGCACGGAGAGAGTTCACAAACCTGAACATGGTGGGGATTACAGACACACAGTGATACAGATCACGGAGAGAGTTCATCAGCCAGAACATGGTGGAGATCACAAACACACAGTGATACAGAGCACGGAGTTCACCAAACTGAACATGGTGGGGTTTACAGACACACAGAGATAAATAGAATGTAGGGAGTTCACAAACCTGACCATGGTGGGGATTACAGACACACAGTGATAGAAAGCACAGAGAGAGTTCACAAACCTGAACATGGTGGGGATTACAGACAAACAGTGATAAAGAGCACAGAGAGAGATCACACACCAGAACATGGTGGGGATTACAGACACACAGTGATACAGAGCACGCAGAGAGTTCACAAACCTGAACATGGTGGTGATGACAGACAAACAGTGATAAAGAGCACAGAGAGACTTCACAAACCTGAACATGGTGGGGATTACAGACACACAGTGATAAGGAGCTCGGAGAGACTTCACAAACCTGAACATGGTGGGGATTACAGTCACTGTGATACAGAGCGCGGAGAGAGTTCACAAACCTGACCATGGTGGGGATTACAGACACAGTGACACAGAGCAGGAAGAGAGTTCAAAAACCTGAACTTTGTAGGGATTGCAGTCACAGTGATAAAGGGCACGGAGAGAGTTCACAAGCCTGAACATGGTGTGGATTACAGACACACAGTGACAGAGAGCACGGAGAGAGTTCACAAACCTGATCATGGTGGGGATTACAGACACACAGTGATACAGAGCACTAGAGAGTTCACAAACCGGACCATGGTGGGGATTACAGTCACAGTGAGACAGAGCACGGAGAGAGTTCACACACCTGAAAATGGTGGGGATTACAGACACACAGTGATACAGAGCACGGAAAAGAGTTCACACACCTGAACATGGTGGGGATTACAGACACACAGTGACACAGATCACGGAGAGAGTTCACAAACCTGACCATGTTGGGGATTACAGTCACAGTGATACAGACCACGGTGCGAGTTCACAGACCTGACCATGATGGGGATTACAGACACAGTGACACAGAGCATGGAGAGAGTTCACAAACCTGAACATGGTGGGGATTACAGACACACAGTGATACAGAGTACGGAGTGAGTTCACCAACCTGAACATGGTGGTGATCACAGACACACAGTGATAAAGAGCACGGAGAGAGTTCACCAACCTGAACATGGCCTGGATTACAGACACACAGTGATACAGAGCACGGAGAGAGTTCACCAACCTGAACATGGTGGGGATCACAGACACACAGTGATACAGAGCACGGAGAGAGTTCACCAACCTGAAAATGGTGGGGATCACAGACACACAGTGATAAAGAGCACGGAGAGAGATCACAAACCTGAACATGGTGGGGATTACAGGCACACAGTGATACAGAGCACGGAGAGATTTCACAAATCTGAACATGGTGGGGATTAAAGACACACAGTGACACAGAGCACGGAGAGAGTTCACAAACCTGAACATGGTGGGGATTAAAGACACACAGTGACACAGAGCACGGAGAGAGTTCACAAACCTGAACATGGTGGGGATTACAGACACAAAGTGATACAGAGCACGGAGAGAGTTCACAAACCTGAACATGGTGGGGATTACAGCCACACAGTGATACAGAGCATGGAGAGGTTTCACAAACTTGAATATGGTGCGGATTACAGACACACTGTGATAGAGAGCACGGAGAGAGTTCACAACCCTGAACATTGTGGGGTTTACAGACACACAGTGATAGAGGACACGGAGTGAGTTCACAAACCTGAACATGGTGGGGATTACAGACACACAGTGATACAGAGCACGGAGAGAGTTCACACACCTGAACACGGTGGGGATTACAGACACACAGTGACACAGAGCATGGAGCGAGTTCAGAAAACTGAACATGGTGTGGATTACAGACACACGGTAATACAGAGCACGGAGACAGTTCACAAACCTGAACATGGTGGGGATTACAGACACACAGTGACACAGAGCATGGAGCGAGTTCAGAAAACTGAACATGGTGCGGATTACAGTCACACTGTGATAGAGAGCACGGAGAGTGTTCACAACCCTGAACATGGTGGGGAATACAGATACATAGTGATAGAGGACACTGAGAGAGTTCCCAAACCTGAACATGGTGGGGATTACAGACACACAGTGATACAGAGCATGGACAGAGTTCACAAACACTGAACATGGTGGGGATTAGAGACACACAGTGACACAGAGCAGGGAGAGAGGTCACAAGTCTTAACATGGTGGGGATTACAGGCACACAGTGATACAGAGCACGGAGAGAATACACGAACCAGAACATGGTGGTGATTACAGACACACAGTGATACAGAGCACGGAGAGAGTTCACAAACCTGAACATGGTGAAGATGAAAGACACACCGTGATAAAGTG
This sequence comes from Somniosus microcephalus, assembly GCF_052327205.1. NCBI lineage: Eukaryota > Metazoa > Chordata > Chondrichthyes > Squaliformes > Somniosidae > Somniosus > Somniosus microcephalus. The sequence goes on along the minus strand of NC_140990.1, from coordinate 21,464,782 downwards.
CACGGATTGAGTTCACAATTCTGAACATGGTGGTGACTCCAGACACACAGTGATACAGAGCACGGAGAGAGTTCACAAACCTGAACATGGTGCGGATTATAGACACACAGTGATGCAGAGCACGGAGAGTGTTCACAAACCTGACCATGGTGGGGATTACAGTCACAGTGATACAGAGCACGGAGAGAGTTCACCAACCTGACCATGGTGGGGATTACAGACACACAGTGATACAGAGCACGGAGAGAGTTCACAAACCTGACCATGGTGGTGATCACAGACACACAGTAATAAAGAGCATGGAGAGAGTTCACCAACATGAACATGGTGGGGATTACAGACACAAAGTGATACAGAGCACGGAGAGAGTTCACCAACCTGAAAATGGAGGGGATCACAGACACACAGTGATACAGAGCACGGAGAGAGTTCACAAACGTGAACATGGTGGGGCTTACAGACACACAGTGATACAGAGCACGGAGAGTGTTCACAAACCTGAACATGGTGGGGATTGCAGACACACAGTGATGCAGAGCACGGAGAGAGTACACAAACGTGAACATGGTGGGGCGTACAGACACACAGTGATAAAGAGCACGGAGAGAGTTCACAAACCTGAACATGGAGGGGATTACAGACACACAGTGATACAGAGCACGGAGAGAGTTCACCAACCTGAACATGGGGGGGATTACAGACACACAGTGATACAGAGCACGGAGAGAGTTCACCAACCTGAAAATGGTGGGGATCACAGACACACAGTGATACAGTGGACGGAGAGAGATCACCAACCTGAACATGGTGGGGATCACAGACACAGAGTGATACAGAGCACGGAGAGAGTTCACCAACCTGAACATGGTGGGGATCAGAGACACACAGTGATACAGAGCACGGAGAGAGTTCACCAATCTGAACATGGTGGGGATTACAGACACACAGTGATAAAGAGCACGGAGAGAGTTCACAAACCTGCACATATTGTGGATTACAGACACACAGTGATAAAGAGCACGGAGAGTGATCACAAACCTGAACATGGTGGGGATTACAGGCACACAGTGATACAGAGCACGGAGAGATTTCACAAACCTGAACATGGTGGGGATTACAGACACACAGTGACAGAGAGCACGGAGAGAGTTCACAAACCTGAACAAGGTGCGGATTACAGACAGACTGTGAAACAGGTAACGGAGAGAGTTCACCAACCTGAACATGGTGGGGATCACAGATAAAAAGTGACACAGAGCACGGAGAGTGTTCACCAACCTGAACATGGTGGGGATTACAGACACACAGTGATACAGAGCACGGATAGAGTTCACAAACCTGCACATATTGTGGATTACAGACACACAGTGAAAAAGAGCACGGAGAGAGTTCACAAACCTGAACATGGTGGGGATTACAGACGCACAGTCATAGTGAGCACGGAGAGAGTTCACAAACCAGAACATGGTGGGGAATAACAGACACAAAGTGATAAAGGACACGGAGAGAGTTCACAAACCTGAACATTGTGGGGATTACAGACACAAAGCGAGACAGAGCACGGAGAGAATTCACAAACCTGAACATGGTGGGGATTACAGACACACAGTGATATAGAGGACGGAGAGAGTTCACACAACTGAACATGGTGGGGATTACATACACACAGTGATACAGAGCGCGGAGAGAGTTCACAAACCTGAACATGTTGGGGATTATAGACACACAGTGATATAGATCACGGAGAGAGTTCACAAACCTGAACATGGTGGGGATTACAGACACACAGTGACACAGAGCACGGAGTGAGTTCACAAACCTGAACATGGTGGGGATTACAGACCCACAGTGACACAGAGCACGGAGAGATTTCACAAACCTGAACATGGTGGGGATTACAGACACAAAGTGATACAGAGCACGGAGGGAGTTCACAAAACTGAACAAGGTGGGGATTACAGCCACACAGTGATACAGAGCACGGAGAGGTTTCACAAACTTGAATATGGTGCGGATTACAGACACACGGTGATACAGAGCACGGAGAGAGTTCACAAACCTGAACATGGTGGGGATTACAGCCACACAGTGATACAGAGCACGGAGAGGTTTCACAAACTTGAATATGGTGCGGATTACAGACACACTGTGATAGAGAGCACGGAGAGAGTTCACAACCCTGAACATTGTGGGGTTTACAGACACACAGTGATAGAGGACACGGAGTGAGTTCACAAACCTGAACATGGTGGGGATTACAGACTCACATTGATACACAGCACGGGGAGAGTTGATAAACCTGAATATGGTGGGGATTACAGTCACACAGTGATACAGAGCACGGAGAGAGTTCACAAACCTGAACATGGTGGGGATCACAGACACACAGTGATAGAGAACACGGAGAGAGTTCACAAACCTGAACATGGTGGGGATAACAAACACACAATTATACAGAGCACGGATGGAGTTCACAAACTGAACATGGTGGGGATTACAGACGCACAGTCATAGTGAGCACGGAGAGAGTGCACAAACCTGAACATGGTGGGGAATAACAGACACAAAGTGATAAAGGACACGGAGAGAGTTCACAAACCTGAACATTGTGGGGATTACAGACACAAAGTGATACAGAGCACGGAGAGAATTCACAAACCTGAACATGGTGGGGATTACAGACACACAGTGATAAAGAGGACGGAGAGAGTTCACAAACCTTAACATGGTGGGGATTACAGACACACAGTGACACAGAGCACGGAGTGAGTTCACAAAGTTGAACATGGTGGGGATTACAGACACACAGTGGTACAGAGCACGGAACGAGTTCACAAACCTGAACATTGTGGGGATTACAGACACACAGTGATACAGAGCACGGAGAGAGTTCACAAACCTGAACATGGTGGGGATTACAGACACACAGTGATACAGAGCATGGAGAGAGTTCACAAACCTGCACATATTGTGGATTACAGACACACAGTGATAAAGAGCACGGAGCGAGTTCACAAACCTGAACATTGTGGGGATCACAGACACACAGTGATACAGAGCACGGAGAGAGTTCACAAACCTGAACATGGTGGGGATGACAGACACACAGTGATACAGAGCACGGAGAGAGTTCACAAACCTGCACATATTGTGGATTACAGACACACAGTGATAAAGAGCACGGAGAGAGATCACAAACCTGAACATGGTGGGGATTACAGGCACACAGTGATACAGAGCACGGAGAAATTTCACAAAACTGAACAAGGTGCGGATTACAGACAGACTGTGAAAGAGGTGACGGAGAGAGTTCACCAACCTGAACATGGTGGGGATCACAGACACAGAGTGATACAGAGCACGGAGAGGGTTCACCAATCTGAACATGGTCGGGATTGCAGACACACAGTGATACAGAGCACGGAGAGTTCAGAAACCTGCACATATTGTGGATTACAGACACACAGTGATAAAGAGCACGGAGAGAGATCACAAACCTGAACATGGTGGGGATTACAAACACACAGTGATACAGAGCACGGAGAAATTTCACAAAACTGAACAAGGTGCGGATTGCAGACAGACTGTGAAACAGGTAACGGAGAGAGTTCACCAACCTGAACATGGTGGGGATCACAGACAAAAAGTGACACAGAGCACGGAGAGTGTTCACCAACCTGAACATGGTGGGGATTACAGACACACAGTGATACAGAGCACGGATAGAGTTCACAAACCTGCACATATTGTGGATTACAGACACACAGTGAAAAAGAGCACGGAGGGAGTTCACAAACCTGAACATGGTGGGGATTACAGACGCTCAGTCATAGTGAGCACGGAGAGAGTTCACAAACCTGAACATGGTGGGGAATAACAGACACAAAGTGATAAAGGACTCGGAGAGAGTTCACAAACCTGAACATTGTGGGGATTACAGACACAAAGTGATGCAGAGCACGGAGAGTGTTCACAAACCTGACCATGGTGGGGATTACAGTCACAGTGATACAGAGCACGGAGAGAGTTCACCAACCTGACCATGGTGGGGATTACAGACACACAGTGATACAGAGCACGGAGAGAGTTCACAAACCTGACCATGGTGGTGATCACCGACACACAGTAATAAAGAGCATGGAGAGAGTTCACCAGCATGAACATGGTGGGGATTACAGACACAAAGTGATACAGAGCACGGAGAGAGTTCACCAACCTGAAAATGGTGGGAATCACAGACACACAGTGATACAGAGCACGGAGAGAGTTCACAAACGTGAACATGGTGGGGCTTACAGACACACAGTGATACAGAGCACGGAGAGAGTTCACAAACCTGAACATGGTGGGGATTGCAGACACACAGTGATACAGAGCACGGAGAGAGTTCACAAACGTGAACATGGTGGGGCGTACAGACACACAGTGATACAGAGCACGGAGAGAGTTCACAAACCTGAACATGGAGGGGATTACAGACACACAGTGATACAGAGCACGGAGAGAGTTCACCAACCTGAACATGGTGGGGATTACAGACACACAGTGATACAGAGCACGGAGAGAGTTCACCAACCTGAAAATGGTGGGGATCACAGACACACAGTGATACAGTGGACGGAGAGAGTTCACCAACCTGAACATGGTGGGGATCACAGACACAGAGTGATACAGAGCACGGAGAGAGTTCACCAACCTGAACATGGTGGGGATCAGAGACACACAGTGATACAGAGCACGGAGAGATTTCACAAACCTGAACATGGTGGGGATTACAGACACACAGTGACAGAGAGCACGGAGAGAGTTCACAAACCTGAATAAGGTGCGGATTACAGACAGACTGTGAAACAGGTAACGGAGAGAGTTCACCAACCTGAACCTGGTGGGGATCACAGAGAAAAAGTGACACAGAGCACGGAGAGTGTTCACCAACCTGAACATGGTGGGGATTACAGACACACAGCGCTACAGAGCACGGATAGAGTTCACAAACCTGCACATATTGTGGATTACAGACACACAGTGAAAAAGAGCACGGAGAGAGTTCACAAACCTGAACATGGTGGGGATTACAGACGCACAGTCATAGTGAGCACGGAGAGAGTTCACAAACCTGAACATGGTGGGGAATAACAGACACACAGTGATACAGAGCACGGAGAGAGTTCACAAACCTGAACATGGTGGGGATTACAGACGCACAGTCATAGTGAGCACGGAGAGAGTTCACAAACCTGAACATTGTGGGGATTACAGACACAAAGTGAGACAGAGCACGGAGAGAATTCACAAACCTGAACATGGTGGGGATTACAGACACACAGTGATATAGAGGACGGAGAGAGTTCACACAACTGAACATGGTGGGGATTACATACACACAGTGATACAGAGCGCGGAGAGAGTTCACAAACCTGAACATGTTGGGGATTACAGACACACAGTGACACAGAGCACGGAGTGAGTTCACAAACCTGAACATGGTGGGGGTTACAGACCCACAGTGACACAGAGCACGGAGAGATTTCACAAACCTGAACATGGTGGGGATTACAGACACAAAGTGATACAGAGCACGGAGAGAGTTCACAAACCTGAACATGGTGGGGATTACAGCCACACAATGATACAGAGCACGGAGAGGTTTCACAAACTTGAATATGGTGCGGATTACAGACACACTGTGATAGAGAGCACGGAGATAGTTCACAACCCTGAACATTGTGGGGTTTACAGACACACAGTGATAGAGGACACGGAGTGAGTTCACAAACCTGAACATGGTGGGGATTACAGACTCACATTGATACACAGCACGGGGAGAGTTGATAAACCTGAATATGGTGGGGATTACAGTCACACAGTGATACAGAGCACGGAGAGAGTTCACAAACCTGAACATGGTGGGGATCACAGACACACAGTGATAGAGAACACGGAGAGAGTTCAGAAACCTGAACATGGTGGGGATAACAAACACACAGTTATACAGAGCACGGATGGAGTTCACAAACCTGAACATGGTGGGGATTACAGACGCACAGTCATAGTGAGCACGGAGAGAGTGCACAAACCTGAACATGGTGGGGAATAACAGACACAAAGTGATAAAGGACACGGAGAGAGTTCACAAACCTGAACATTGTGGGGATTACAGACACACAGTGATACAGAGGACGGAGAGAGTTCACAAACCTGAACATGGTGGGGATTACAGACACACAGTGACACAGAGCACGGAGTGAGTTCACAAAGTTGAACATGGTGGGGATTACAGACACACAGTGGTACAGAGCACGGAACGAGTTCACAAACCTGAACATTGTGGGGATTACAGACACACAGTGATACAGAGCACGGAGAGAGTTCACAAACCTGAACATGGTGGGGATTACAGACACACAGTGATACAGAGCATGGACAGAGTTCACAAACCTGCACATATTGTGGATTACAGACACACAGTGATAAAGAGCACGGAGCGAGTTCACAAACCTGAACATTGTGGGGATTACAGACACACAGTGATACAGAGCACGGAGAGAGTTCACAAACCTGAACATGGTGGGGATGACAGACACACAGTGATAGAGAGCACGGAGAGAGTTCACAAACCTGCACATATTGTGGATTACAGACACACAGTGATAAAGAGCACGGAGAGAGATCACAAACCTGAACATGGTGGGGATTACAGGCACACAGTGATACAGAGCACGGAGAGATTTCACAAACCTGAACATGGTGGGGATTACAGACACACAGTGACACAGAGCACGGAGAGAGTTCACAAACCTGCACATATTGTGGATTACAGACACACAGTGATAAAGAGCACGGAGAGAGATCACAAACCTGAACATGGTGGGGATTACAGGCACACAGTGATACAGAGCACGGAGAGATTTCACAAACCTGAACATGGTGGGGATTACAGACACACAGTGACACAGAGCACGGAGAGAGTTCACAAACCTGAACATGGTGGGGATTACAGACACACAGTGATACAGAGCACGGAGAAATTTCACAAAACTGAACAAGGTGCGGATTACAGACAGACTGTGAAAGAGGTGACGGAGAGAGTTCACCAACCTGAACATGGTGGGGATCACAGACACAGAGTGATACAGAGCACGGAGAGGGATCACCAATCTGAACATGGTCGGGATTGCAGACACACAGTGATACAGAGCACGGAGAGTTCAGAAACCTGCACATATTGTGGATTACAGACACACAGTGATAAAGAGCACGGAGAGAGATCACAAACCTGAACATGGTGGGGATTACAAACACACAGTGATACAGAGCACGGAGAAATTTCACAAAACTGAACAAGGTGCGGATTGCAGACAGACTGTGAAACAGGTAACGGAGAGAGTTCACCAACCTGAACATGGTGGGGATCACAGACAAAAAGTGACACAGAGCACGGAGAGTGTTCACCAACCTGAACATGGTGGGGATTACAGACACACAGTGATACAGAGCACGGATAGAGTTCACAAACCTGCACATATTGTGGATTACAGACACACAGTGAAAAAGAGCACGGAGGGAGTTCACAAACCTGAACATGGTGGGGATTACAGACGCTCAGTCATAGTGAGCACGGAGAGAGTTCACAAACCTGAACATGGTGGGGAATAACAGACACAAAGTGATAAAGGACTCGGAGAGAGTTCACAAACCTGAACATTGTGGGGATTACAGACACAAAGTGAGACAGAGCACGGAGAGAATTCACAAACCTGAACATGGTGGGGATTACAGACACACAGTGATATAGAGGACGGAGAGAGTTCACACAACTGAACATGGTGGGGATTACATACACACAGTGATACAGAGCGCGGAGAGAGTTCACAAACCTGAACATGTTGGGGATTACAGACACACGGTGATGCAGAGCACGGAGAGAGTTCACAAACCTGAACATGGTGGGGATTACAGGCTCACAGTGATACAGAGCACGCAGAGGTTTCACAAACTTGAATATGGTGCGAATTACAGACACACTGTGATAGAGAGCACGGAGATAGTTCACAACCCTGAACATTGTGGGGTTTACAGACACACAGTGATAGAGGACACGGAGTGAGTTCACAAACCTGAACATGGTGTGGATAACAAACACACAGTGATAGAGTGCACGGAGAAAGTTCACAAACCTGAACATGGTGGGGATTACAGACTCACATTGATACACAGCACGGGGAGAGTTCATAAACCTGAATATGGTGGGGATTACAGTCACACAGTGATACAGAGCACGGAGAGTGTTCACAAACCTGAACATGGTGGGGATCACAGACAACAGTGATACAGAGCACGGAGAGAGTTCACAAACCTGAACATGGTGGGGATAACAAACACACAGTTATACAGAGCACGGATAGAGCTCACAAACCTGCACATATTGTGGATTACAGACACACAGTGATAAAGAGCATGGAGAGAGTTCACAAACCTGAACATGGTGGGGATTACAGACGCACAGTCATAGTGAGCACGGAGAGAGTGCACAAACCTGAACATGGTCTGGAATAACAGACACAAAGTGATAAAGGACACGGAGAGAGTTCACAAACCTGAACATTGTGGGGATTACAGACACAAAGTGATACAGAGCACGGAGAGAATTCACAAACCTGAACATGGTGGGGATTACAGACACACAGTGATACAGAGCACGGAGAGAGTTCAAAAACCTGAACATGGTGCAGATTACAGACACACTGCGATAGAGAGCACGGAGAAAGTTCACAACCCTGAACATTGTGGGGTTTACGGACACACAGTGATAGAGGACACGGAGTGAGTTCACAAACCTGAACATGGTGGGGATAACAAACACACAGTGATACAGAGCACGGACAGAGTTCATAAACACTGAACATGGTGGGGATTACAGACACACAGTGATGCAGACCACGGAGAGAGTTCACGAACCTGAACATGGTGGGGATTACAGACACACAGTGATGCAAAGCACGGAGAGAGTTCACAAACCTGAACATTGTGGGGATTACAGACCCACAGTGATACAGAGCACGTAGGGCGTTCACAAACCTGAACATGGTTGGGATGAAAGACACACCATGATATAGAGCACGGAGAGAGTTCACAATCCTGTACAAGGTGGGGATTACAGACACACAGTGATACAGAGCACGGAGTGAGTTCACAAACCTTAACATGGAGGGGATTACAGGCACACAGTGATAGAGAGCACGGAGAGAGTTCACAAACCTGAACATTGTGGGGATTACAGACCCACAGTGATACAGAGCACGTAGGGCGTTCAGAAACCTGAACATGGTGGGGATTACAGACACACAGTTACACAGAGCACGGAGAGTATTCACAAACATGAACATGGTGGGGATTACAGACACACAGTGATACAGAGCACGGAGAGAGTTCACAAGCCTGAACATGGTGGGGATTACAGACACACAGTTACACAGAGCACGGAGAGTATTCACAAACCTGAACATGGTGGGGATTACAGACACACAGTGATACGGAGCACGGAGAAAGTTCACAAACCTGAACATGGTGGATATTACAGACACACAGTGATACAGAGCACGGATAGGCTTCACAAACCTGAACATGGTGCGAATTACAGACACACTGTGATACAGAGCACGGAGAGAGATCAAAAACCTAAACATGGTGGGGATTACAGCCACACAGTGATAGAGTGCACGGAGAAAGTTCACAAACCTGAACATGGTGGGGATTACAGACTCACATTGATACACAGCACGGGGAGAGTTCATAAACCTGAATATGGTGGGGATTACAGTCACACAGTGATACAGAGCACGGAGAGAGTTCACAAACCTGAACATGGTGGGGATTACAGACACACAGTGATACAGAGCGCGAAGATGTTTCACACAGCCGAACATGGTGGGAATTAGAGACACCCTGTGATACAGAGCATGGAGTGGGTTCACAAACCTGAACATGGTGGGGATTACAGACACACAGTGATACAGAGCACGGAGCGAGTTCACAAACCTGAACATGGTGGGGATTACAGACACACAGTGATACAGAGCACGGAGAGAGTTCACCAACCTGAAAATGGTGGGAATCACAGACACACAGTGATACAGAGCACGGAGAGAGTTCACAAACGTGAACATGGTGGGGCTTACAGACACACAGTGATACAGAGCACGGAGAGAGTTCACAAACCTGAACATGGTGGGGATTGCAGACACACAGTGATACAGAGCACGGAGAGAGTTCACAAACGTGAACATGGTGGGGCGTACAGACACACAGTGATACAGAGCACGGAGAGAGTTCACAAACCTGAACATGGAGGGGATTACAGACACACAGTGATACAGAGCACGGAGAGAGTTCACCAACCTGAACATGGTGGGGATTACAGACACACAGTGATACAGAGCACGGAGAGAGTTCACCAACCTGAAAATGGTGGGGATCACAGACACACAGTGATACAGTGGACGGAGAGAGTTCACCAACCTGAACATGGTGGGGATCACAGACACAGAGTGATACAGAGCACGGAGAGAGTTCACCAACCTGAACATGGTGGGGATCAGAGACACACAGTGATACAGAGCACGGAGAGATTTCACAAACCTGAACATGGTGGGGATTACAGACACACAGTGACAGAGAGCACGGAGAGAGTTCACAAACCTGAACAAGGTGCGGATTACAGACAGACTGTGAAACAGGTAACGGAGAGAGTTCACCAACCTGAACCTGGTGGGGATCACAGAGAAAAAGTGACACAGAGCACGGAGAGTGTTCACCAACCTGAACATGGTGGGGATTACAGACACACAGCGCTACAGAGCACGGATAGAGTTCACAAACCTGCACATATTGTGGATTACAGACACACAGTGAAAAAGAGCACGGAGAGAGTTCACAAACCTGAACATGGTGGGGATTACAGACGCACAGTCATAGTGAGCACGGAGAGAGTTCACAAACCTGAACATGGTGGGGAATAACAGACACAAAGTGATAAAGGACACGGAGAGAGTTCACAAACCTGAACATTGTGGGGATTACAGACACAAAGTGAGACAGAGCACGGAGAGAATTCACAAACCTGAACATGGTGGGGATTACAGACACACAGTGATATAGAGGACGGAGAGAGTTCACACAACTGAACATGGTGGGGATTACATACACACAGTGATACAGAGCGCGGAGAGAGTTCACAAACCTGAACATGTTGGGGATTACAGACACACAGTGACACAGAGCACGGAGTGAGTTCACAAACCTGAACATGGTGGGGGTTACAGACCCACAGTGACACAGAGCACGGAGAGATTTCACAAACCTGAACATGGTGGGGATTACAGACACAAAGTGATACAGAGCACGGAGAGAGTTCACAAACCTGAACATGGTGGGGATTACAGCCACACAATGATACAGAGCACGGAGAGGTTTCACAAACTTGAATATGGTGCGGATTACAGACACACTGTGATAGAGAGCACGGAGATAGTTCACAACCCTGAACATTGTGGGGTTTACAGACACACAGTGATAGAGGACACGGAGTGAGTTCACAAACCTGAACATGGTGGGGATTACAGACTCACATTGATACACAGCACGGGGAGAGTTGATAAACCTGAATATGGTGGGGATTACAGTCACACAGTGATACAGAGCACGGAGAGAGTTCACAAACCTGAACATGGTGGGGATCACAGACACACAGTGATAGAGAACACGGAGAGAGTTCAGAAACCTGAACATGGTGGGGATAACAAACACACAGTTATACAGAGCACGGATGGAGTTCACAAACCTGAACATGGTGGGGAATAACAGACACAAAGTGATAAAGGACACGGAGAGAGTTCACAAACCTGAACATTGTGGGGATTACAGACACACATTGATACAGAGGACGGAGAGAGTTCACAAACCTGAACATGGTGGGGATTACAGACACACAGTGACACAGAGCACGGAGTGAGTTCACAAAGTTGAACATGGTGGGGATTACAGACACACAGTGGTACAGAGCACGGAACGAGTTCACAAACCTGAACATTGTGGGGATTACAGACACACAGTGATACAGAGCACGGAGAGAGTTCACAAACCTGAACATGGTGGGGATGACAGACACACAGTGATAGAGAGCACGGAGAGAGTTCACAAACCTGCACATATTGTGGATTACAGACACACAGTGATAAAGAGCACGGAGAGAGATCACAAACCTGAACATGGTGGGGATTACAGGCACACAGTGATACAGAGCACGGAGAGATTTCACAAACCTGAACATGGTGGGGATTACAGACACACAGTGACACAGAGCACGGAGAGAGTTCACAAACCTGCACATATTGTGGATTACAGACACACAGTGATAAAGAGCACGGAGAGAGATCACAAACCTGAACATGGTGGGGATTACAGGCACACAGTGATACAGAGCACGGAGAGATTTCACAAACCTGAACATGGTGGGGATTACAGACACACAGTGACACAGAGCACGGAGAGAGTTCACAAACCTGAACATGGTGGGGATTACAGACACACAGTGATACAGAGCACGGAGAAATTTCACAAAACTGAACAAGGTGCGGATTACAGACAGACTGTGAAAGAGGTGACGGAGAGAGTTCACCAACCTGAACATGGTGGGGATCACAGACACAGAGTGATACAGAGCACGGAGAGGGATCACCAATCTGAACATGGTCGGGATTGCAGACACACAGTGATACAGAGCACGGAGAGTTCAGAAACCTGCACATATTGTGGATTACAGACACACAGTGATAAAGAGCACGGAGAGAGATCACAAACCTGAACATGGTGGGGATTACAAACACACAGTGATACAGAGCACGGAGAAATTTCACAAAACTGAACAAGGTGCGGATTGCAGACAGACTGTGAAACAGGTAACGGAGAGAGTTCACCAACCTGAACATGGTGGGGATCACAGACAGAAAGTGACACAGAGCACGGAGAGTGTTCACCAACCTGAACATGGTGGGGATTACAGACACACAGTGATACAGAGCACGGATAGAGTTCACAAACCTGCACATATTGTGGATTACAGACACACAGTGAAAAAGAGCACGGAGGGAGTTCACAAACCTGAACATGGTGGGGATTACAGACGCTCAGTCATAGTGAGCACGGAGAGAGTTCACAAACCTGAACATGGTGGGGAATAACAGACACAAAGTGATAAAGGACTCGGAGAGAGTTCACAAACCTGAACATTGTGGGGATTACAGACACAAAGTGAGACAGAGCACGGAGAGAATTCACAAACCTGAACATGGTGGGGATTACAGACACACAGTGATATAGAGGACGGAGAGAGTTCACACAACTGAACATGGTGGGGATTACATACACACAGTGATACAGAGCGCGGAGAGAGTTCACAAACCTGAACATGTTGGGGATTACAGACACACGGTGATGCAGAGCACGGAGAGAGTTCACAAACCTGAACATGGTGGGGATTACAGGCTCACAGTGATACAGAGCACGCAGAGGTTTCACAAACTTGAATATGGTGCGAATTACAGACACACTGTGATAGAGAGCACGGAGATAGTTCACAACCCTGAACATTGTGGGGTTTACAGACACACAGTGATAGAGGACACGGAGTGAGTTCACAAACCTGAACATGGTGTGGATAACAAACACACAGTGATAGAGTGCACGGAGAAAGTTCACAAACCTGAACATGGTGGGGATTACAGACTCACATTGATACACAGCACGGGGAGAGTTCATAAACCTGAATATGGTGGGGATTACAGTCACACAGTGATACAGAGCACGGAGAGTGTTCACAAACCTGAACATGGTGGGGATCACAGACAACAGTGATACAGAGCACGGAGAGAGTTCACAAACCTGAACATGGTGGGGATAACAAACACACAGTTATACAGAGCACGGATAGAGCTCACAAACCTGCACATATTGTGGATTACAGACACACAGTGATAAAGAGCATGGAGAGAGTTCACAAACCTGAACATGGTGGGGATTACAGACGCACAGTCATAGTGAGCACGGAGAGAGTGCACAAACCTGAACATGGTCTGGAATAACAGACACAAAGTGATAAAGGACACGGAGAGAGTTCACAAACCTGAACATTGTGGGGATTACAGACACAAAGTGATACAGAGCACGGAGAGAATTCACAAACCTGAACATGGTGGGGATTACAGACACACAGTGATACAGAGCACGGAGAGAGTTCAAAAACCTGAACATGGTGCAGATTACAGACACACTGCGATAGAGAGCACGGAGAAAGTTCACAACCCTGAACATTGTGGGGTTTACGGACACACAGTGATAGAGGACACGGAGTGAGTTCACAAACCTGAACATGGTGGGGATAACAAACACACAGTGATACAGAGCACGGACAGAGTTCATAAACACTGAACATGGTGGGGATTACAGACACACAGTGATGCAGACCACGGAGAGAGTTCACGAACCTGAACATGGTGGGGATTACAGACACACAGTGATGCAAAGCACGGAGAGAGTTCACAAACCTGAACATTGTGGGGATTACAGACCCACAGTGATACAGAGCACGTAGGGCGTTCACAAACCTGAACATGGTTGGGATGAAAGACACACCATGATATAGAGCACGGAGAGAGTTCACAATCCTGTACAAGGTGGGGATTACAGACACACAGTGATACAGAGCACGGAGTGAGTTCACAAACCTTAACATGGAGGGGATTACAGGCACACAGTGATAGAGAGCACGGAGAGAGTTCACAAACCTGAACATTGTGGGGATTACAGACCCACAGTGATACAGAGCACGTAGGGCGTTCAGAAACCTGAACATGGTGGGGATTACAGACACACAGTTACACAGAGCACGGAGAGTATTCACAAACATGAACATGGTGGGGATTACAGACACACAGTGATACAGAGCACGGAGAGAGTTCACAAGCCTGAACATGGTGGGGATTACAGACACACAGTTACACAGAGCACGGAGAGTATTCACAAACCTGAACATGGTGGGGATTACAGACACACAGTGATACGGAGCACGGAGAAAGTTCACAAACCTGAACATGGTGGATATTACAGACACACAGTGATACAGAGCACGGATAGGCTTCACAAACCTGAACATGGTGCGAATTACAGACACACTGTGATACAGAGCACGGAGAGAGATCAAAAACCTAAACATGGTGGGGATTACAGCCACACAGTGATAGAGTGCACGGAGAAAGTTCACAAACCTGAACATGGTGGGGATTACAGACTCACATTGATACACAGCACGGGGAGAGTTCATAAACCTGAATATGGTGGGGATTACAGTCACACAGTGATACAGAGCACGGAGAGAGTTCACAAACCTGAACATGGTGGGGATTACAGACACACAGTGATACAGAGCGCGAAGATGTTTCACACAGCCGAACATGGTGGGAATTAGAGACACCCTGTGATACAGAGCATGGAGTGGGTTCACAAACCTGAACATGGTGGGGATTACAGACACACAGTGATACAGAGCACGGAGCGAGTTCACAAACCTGAACATGGTGGGGATTACAGACACACAGTGATACAGAGCACGGAGAGAGTTCACAAGCCTGAACATGGTGGGGATTACAGACACACAGTGATACAGAGCACGGAGAGAGTTCACAAACCTGAACATGGTGGGGATTACAGACACACAGTGGTACAGAGCACGGAGCGAGTTCACAAACCTGAACATTGTGGGGATTACAGACACACAGTGATACAGAGCACGGAGAGAGTTCACAAACCTGAACATGGTGGGGATTACAGACACACAGTGATACAGAGCACGGAGAGAGTTCACAAACCTGAACATGGTGGGGATTACAGACACAGTGACAGAGAGCACGGAGAGAGTTCACAAACCTGAACATGGTGGGGATTACAGACACACAGTGATAGAGAGCACGGAGAGAGTTAACAAACCTGAACATGGTGGGGATTACAGACACACAGTGATACAGAGCACAGAGAGAGAAAGTGTACAAATATTCTGCACGAATGTATTCTCAATTAATCTTAGAATTTTACCGCACAGAAACAAGTGATAATCCCATCAAATCTGCACTATCCTTCCAGCTCTTCACGCTCTTTAATAGTTATATCTTTCGAGCCCCCTATCCAATTACCCAGTTAAAATAATTCATGCAGATATTCCACATTTTCACCTCCTTCTCTGTAAAGAATTGATTTTTCCCATAAATATGTATATTTTGCCGTGTCCTATTTCACACTCGGGGTTATATTGATTGATCCGCCTGTTTCCACAGGGACCAGTAGAGTTTCTTCTTTCCTTTTCTTTGGTTCAATCGGTCTTTCACCGATTAGGTTGATGAGCGGTATCCACCTCCTGGGATTTCCCGGATTCGGTGTCCAATCTGCTCAGAGGGTCTCTCCGCTCAGCAGGACACCCTCAGTCTGTCCGGACCAACAACCCGGCCAGCTCCCGGCTGAAGGATGTTGGGTTTGGATTCGCTGAGTTAAGGACTCGGCCATGGAGGGCTGCGGCTCCCATACTTCATAGCGGCAGAGAAAAACCCCATTGTAACACGGGCCGCGCTGCACTCTGGGAGACCTGTCCAAACATGCGCAGCTTCAACAGCAACGTTTTTATTCTCTCGCCCGCCAAACTTTCATTTTTATCGATTAAGATCGAGTAGTTATTTTGAAGGAAACTGGAGTAAATATTCGTTTCAATGGAGCCGTTTTACTGCAATAAACGACAGACACGCGCAGCGTTTTACGTCACATAAACTTGACCGACTGTCCGTCACACCAACATGGCCGCCGCCGGTTTGTGCAGCAGTTGATGACGCCACAATCCATCACCATGTCACAGCACGTTATTGGCTGTTTCTCCCATTGATTCAGCGTCAGGAAATCAATGGCCGACTCCAGCTTCCACTCAGTGCTGAACAGCCCCAGTTTGCTGCCCCTGAGACTCCTGATCAGTCCTATGTTGTGGGTAGGGGCAGCACGGAGGCTCTTAAACGGGCCCTGCATTCCATGAGAACCACAAAGACCGGAGTCAGTGAGAGCCTGCGAACAGGGCAGAGAGACGAGGGTGACATTAGAGGGGATGGCGGCCCCTGATATATGGAGGGGTGAAAGATTGTAGTAGAGGCTGAGTTTAAACACCAACTCCATACATTCCCAATCTCCCTTCTTCCCTCTCTTAACCCGATGTCATATTCAACTACAGGAGGCCTCACGCCTGATTTGCGGGAGTTTCTCGGAAAAGCAAAACCGCATTAGAAGGAAAATGCCGGAAGACACTCGGGCCTGGCCAGAAACCTCTGGAGATGTTCGCGTGGCCGGGAGTCGCCGAACTAATTTGATGAGACGGTGAAGGACGTGGACCGAAAGTTCAATGAAACAGGGAGCAAAGATCGAGAGGTCACTGCGGTTCCCGGAGGTGATGTCCATTGAGTTCGGGTCGATGGTATGAGAGGGGATGAAGCAGAGCTGGGAGAACCCCTGGAGTGATGTTCAGAGAGTTCAGGGAGATGATATGAGAGGGAATGGAGTAGAACAGGGAGAAATGTCGTCAGGGAAACAGGAGACAGAGAGTCAGGGTTAATGGGTATAGATGAGATTGGAGCAGGTTTGGCAGTGGTTACATCAGTGCTGGGCCGACTATTCTCCTTGGTCCGTGTGGACCATTTGACCTCCTGACTCCTTTAAACGGGCTAATCCAAAACCATAAATACACCCCACTAATGCCCACCCGAGAGGAGGGCTTCACTCGCACACTTGGCCTGAACAGAACTAACATTATATTCCATTAGAATTTGATTTTATCACAACCTTTATTTAGTTGTGCCCACCGGGCGCAGAAGGCTCCAAATGTGTCTGTGGACACCGCGAGATCCCTCATCTCCTCTCTCTCAAATACTGTCTAAAAGCAGGAGAGCGTGTGTATAACAGAACAGGAGGAGAGAGGCTGTGTGTCAGATAGGCCCCAGTATCTTGGAATCATCCCCAGCGTTTGTGCTCCCTGGTGAGTCTTTGTCAGACATCTAACCCGTGCTGTACCTGCCCTGGGAGTGTTTGATGGGACAGTGTAGAGGGAGCTTTACTCTGTATCTAACCTGTGCTGTACCTGTCCTGGGAGTGTTTGAGGGGACAGTGTAGAGGGAGCTTTACTCCGTATCTAACCCGTGCTGTACCTTCCCTGGGAGTGTTTGATGGGACAGTGTTGAGGGAGCTTTACTCCGTATCTAACCCGTGCTGTACCTGCCCTGGGAGAGTTTGACGGGACAGTGTAGAGGGAGCTTTACTCTGTATCTAACCCGTGCTGTACCTGCCCTGGGAGTGTTTGATGGGACAGTGTTGAGGGAGCTTTACTCCGTATCTAACCCGTGCTGTACCTGCCCTGGGAGTGTTTGATGGGGCAGTGTAGAGGGAACTTTACTCTTTATCTAACCCGTGCTGTACCTGCCCTGGGAGTGTTTGATGGGACAGTGTGGAGGGAGTTTTATTCTGTATCTAACCCGTGCTGTAGTTGCCCCGGGAGTGTTTGATGGGACAGTGCAGAGGGAGCATTATTCTGTATCTAACCCGTGCTGTACCTGCCCTGGGAGTGTTTGATGGGACAGTGTAGAGGGAACTTTACTCTGTATCTAACCCGTGCTGTACCTGCCCTGGGAGTGTTTGATGGGTCAATGAAGATGGATTTTTACTCTGCCATGTCCTGTAATCTATCAGGCTGAGAAGGTGCAGAACGTGTTACTAGAACCTGTCATGTCTGTCATGTGACTGTGACAGACCATAATATTAGAGGGGACTGCGAGGTGCGCCTGGTCGCTGTGCAGTCATTCCGCCTCTGGGGCTTGACATATGAAGGCAGGGGTAAAGGTGACTTTTCTCTGATTGGGCACTAGGTGGCGCAGTGGCTCCTTAACCGAAGGGACTTGGTTTCAAACACAACCCAGACTGGACGGGTGAGAAATACCTGTCAGGGAAATAAAACAAAGTGTGATAGGGAAAATGGAGCGGTGTGGAGGAGCCTTCGAGAAAGGAATTCAGAAAAGTCCAAGTTAGCCAATTGTCATTCCAGATTTATTAACAATTTCACTGAGAACAATTTACAGTGAAGTTCTTAAAAAGTTAGCACAAAGTGAATATAACAACAGAGCGTCACATTGAGACCAGAACACAGGCGGTCTGAGCTGCCAGCTATCTGTACAACAGTAACAGATACCAGGGAGAGAAAACAGGGGCTGGAATTAAAGGGAAGGGAACAATTGTAAATTAGGAAGCAGAAAAGTGACTTATTTACACGGAAGTATTCAAACAACAGTGAAACTCTAAGATACATTTACATTATAGCCACGATGATCTCACACATTTCAAACAGAGAGACAGAAATCCCGGTAATGATTTCTTCAGCTACAGATTCAGATCTATTAACTGAAGGCATTAGACTCTGAGAATCACCAAGAGGAAAATTTTTATTTTCAGGACACAGAGACGTTAATAAACAGATGAGGAAAATCCATGGCGTCCGAAATTCAACTGTTCACTTGACCTGTAAAAGAGGGATAAAAGAATGAAGCAGAGATTTCGTGGTTTGGGGCATTTATCTCAGGGTTTTATCAATGAAACTTTTAGAGATTTGTCAAACCGCTTCAGTCAGATCGAAGCGTGAGTGGATTGAATCTTCTCACCTTCACTAGAGTGACGTCAGCGCTGTAAGAAATGCTCAGGAAGAACAGGATGATGAATGTGGAAGCGGTTGTCCAGATGTTTCCGCGCTCTTCCGCATAGTCTTCAATCAAGATGTGATCTGAGGAATCTACGGGGATGTAGAGGAGGAAATATATTCAGATCGTCTATTAATCCAAGATAGCATTTATTATATTCTCTTTTCTTTTCCTTAAGGTATTAGTTTGTTCTCTAATTTAATTTTCAATATATATCTTGTGTTAAGTTAATCACTCTCAGCAATCTATCTCTGCTCCTAACTCCACAGTCGATCATCCTTTATGGTCCTCCTATATTCCGTGTTGGAAAGTATGACATTTTATTTCTTCAGTGTCACACGCTAATTGATTTTGCATCAATTGCGTATGATCTATCATTCGGGAATAATATGATGAAATATCGTGGGAGGTTTACTGATTGATATCGATTATTTTAACGATAGGTTTAGATAGCTACTTATTTGGAGACTGTCAAGGGGGCTGGGTAAGAGATCAGATGTGAGTTATAATGCTGATTATTTATTTGTTATGGCAATGCTCTGAATATAATTAACTTGTATCAGTTTCCAACAAGAACAATGATTCAGTATATGTGTAGGACCAGAATAGAGAAATGTGAGATTTTATGGTATCAGGAATTATTTATTTAGTACATCGGTTGGAGACTGCGTCCGTAAAAAAGTGCATTTTAATTCTACATCCGTCTATAACCTGACTTTTTGTGCGCATAAGTGTTTGCGTTTGTGTGTATGACGACCGTTTGTTTTGGTTCAGACTGTGTCTGTGTGTTAATGTGTGTGTTTATGTGTAAGTGCATGTGCATGTTTTTGTGTAAGTGTGTGTGTTTATATATACATATGCTTTAGGGGCAATTGTGTGTGTTAATGTTTAAGTGTGTGTGTTTTTGTATTTGTGTATGGCTATGTGTAATTTGAGTATATGCACGTCTAACTGTGTGTGTTTGCATCTAAGTGTGTGCGTATTTGTGTGTGTTTTGTGCAAGTGCTTTTGTGTTGCTGTGTGTGTTTATGCGTGTGATAGTGAGTATGTGTTAATGTGTTTGTTTGTGTATGTTTTGTTCAAGGGTATGTGTGTGTATTTTTGCTATTGTTCAAAGTTTCAGGGTTACCAATAACTGGATCTGACAATGACGGTGTGTATTATATTCTGGGTATTTCTAATATTCTGTGTCAGTGTGTTGATGCGTGTGTTTGTGTGTAAGTCTGTGTGTGTTTAGTGTAGTTGTTCACTTACACAAAAACACACACTTACACGATAAACAGACACATTTACACATAAACACACTCACTTTTAAACGCATCCTTCCCCGCTCTGTGTAAATGTGTTCTTTGTGAGACACATTGTGACGTCAGCCGATGGAATGCAACAATTCAACCGATGTGCCTCAGAACCATCAGGGACACAACCGTAAGAAACTCACAGAGGGTTCAATCACCAGTTTAGATTTGGACTATTAAAAGTCAGTCTGTTAGTTTACGAATAGCAGGGACAGATTTACCCCAAACACTAGTTAAAGATAATTCATTGAATAAATATTTATTTTATAATATGATTACCATGTGGTAAGTGACATTTTCGGGCAGTGAGTTAGAGGCGGACTTTTTACTGATGGCAACTGAGTTCATATAATAGAGCTTGGTGCACCTCCCCTCCCTTTGGTGGGGAAGTGGGGGTACAGTGGGTTAGCAATTGCCCTTTCCCCTCTCTCTGGTGGGAGAGAGAGAGTTACAGTGGGTTAAAAATTGCCCTTTCCCCTCTCTCTGGTGGGGGAGTGGGAGGTACAATGCGTTAATAATTGCCCTTTCCCCTTTCTGGTGGGGGAGTGGGGGTACAGTGGGTTAACAATTGCCCTTTCCCCTCTCTCTGCTGGGGAGTGGGGGTACAGTGGGTTACAATTGCCCTTTACCCTCTCACTGGTGGGGGAGTTGGAGGTACAATGGGTTAACAATTGTCCTATCCCCTCTTTCTGGTTGGGAGTGGGGGTACAGTGGGTTAACAATTGATCTTTCCCCTCTCTCTGGTTGGGGAGTGGGCATACAGTGGGTTAACAATTGCCCTTTCCACTCTCTCTGGTGGGGAGTGGGAGGTACAGTGGGTTAACAATTACCCTTTTGCCTCTCTCTGGTGGCGAGTGGGAGGTACAGTGGGTTAACAATTGCCCTTTCCCCTCTCTCTGATGGGGGAGTGGGAGGTACAGTGGGTTAACAATTGCCCTCTCCCCTCTCTCTGGTGGGTGAGTGGGGGTACAGTGGGTTAACAATTGCCCTTTCCCCTCTCTCTGGTGGGGAAGTGGGGGTACAGTGGGTTAACATTTGCACTTTCCCCTCTCTCTGGTGGGGTAGTGGGGGTACAGTGGGTTAACAATTGCCCTTTCCCCTCTCTCTGGTGGGGAGTGGGAGGTACAGTGTGTTCACAATTGCTCTTTCCCCTCTCGCTGATGGGGGAGTGGGGTACAGTGGGTTAACAATTGCCCTTTCCCCTCTGTCTGGTGTGGGAGTGGGGGTACAGTGGGTTAACAGTTGCCCTTTCCCTCTTTCTGATGGGGGAGTGGGAGGTACAGTGGGTTAACAATTGCTCTTTCCCCACTCTCTGGTGGGAGAGTGGGAGGTAGAGTGGGTTAAAAATTGCCCTTTCCCCTCTCTCTGATGGGGGAGTGGGAGGTACAGTGGGTTAACAATTGCCCTTTCCCCTCTCTCTGGTGGGAGAGTGGGAGGTAGAGTAGGTTAAAAATTGCCCTTTCCCTCTCTCTGGTGGGGAGTGGGGGTACAGTGGGTTAACAATTGCCCTTTCCCCTCTCTCTTCTGGGGGAGGGGGGTACAGTGGGTTAACAATTGCCCTTTCCCCTCTCTCTGATGGGAGAGTGGGGATACAGTGGGTTAACAACTACCCTTTCCCCTCTCCCTGGTGGGGAGTGGGAGGTACAGTCGGTTAACAATTGCCCTTTCCCCTCTCTCTGATGGGGTAGTGGGGGTACAGTGGGTTAACAATTGCCCTTTCCCCTCTCTCTGATGGGAGAGTGGGGATACAGTGGGTTAACAACTACCCTTTCCCCTCTCCCTGGTGGGGAGTGGGAGGTACAGTCGGTTAACAACTGCCCTTTCCCATCTCTCTGATGGGGGAGTGGGGGTACAGTGGGTTAACAATTACCCTTTCCCCTCTCTCTGATGGGGGAGTGGGGGTGCAGTGGTTTAACAATTACTCTTTCCCCTCTCTCGGGTGGGGTGTGGGGGTACAGTGTGTTCACAATTGCTCATTCCCCTCTCTCTGATGGGGGAGTGGGAGGCACAGTGGGTTAACAATTACCCTTTCCCCTCTCTCTGGTGGGAGAGTGGGAGGTACAGTGGGTTAACAATTGCCCTTTCCCTCTTTCTGGTGGGGGAGTGGGATGTACAGTGGGTTAACAATTGCCCTTTACCCTCTCTCTGATGGGGGAGTGGGGGTACAGTGGGTTAACAATTGCCCTTTCCCCTCTCTCTGATGGGGGAGTGGGGGTACAGTGGGTTAACAATTACCCGTTCCCTTCTCTCTGATTGGGGAGTGGGGGTGCAGTGGGTTAACAATTACCCTTTCCCCTCTCTCTGGTGGGGAGTGGGGGTACATTGGGTTAACAATTGCCATTTGCCCTCTCTCTGGAGGGGGATTGGGGGTACAATGGGTTAACAATTGCCTTTCCCCCCTCTCTGGTGGGGGAGTGGAGGTACAGTGGGTTAACAATTGCCCTTTCCCCCTTCTCTGGTGGGGGAGTGGGAGGTACAGTGGGTTAACAAATGCCCTTTCCCCTCTCTCTAGTGTGAGTGTGGGAGGTACAATGGGTTAACAATTACCCTTTCCCCTCTCTCTGGTGGGAGAGTGGGAGGTATAGTGGGTTAACAATTGCCCTTTCCCCTCTCTCTGGTGGGGAGTGGGACGTACAGTGTGTTCACAATTGCTCTTTCCCCTCTCTCTGATGGGGGAGTGGTGGTACAGTGGGTTAACAATTGCCCTTTCCCCTCTGTCTGGTGGGGGAGTTGGGGTACAGTGGGTTAACAATTGCCCTTTCCCACTTTCTGGAGGGGGAGTGGGAGGTACAGTGGGTTAACAATTGCCCTTTCCCCTCTCTCTGGTGGGAGAGTGGGAGGCACAGTGGGTTAACAATTGCCCTTTCCCCTCTCTCTGATGGGGAGTGGGGGTACAGTGGGTTAACAATTACCCTTTCCCCTCTCTCTGGTGGGAGCGTGGGAGGTACAGTGGGTTAACAATTGCCCTTTCCCCTCTCTCTGGTGGGAGAGTGGGAGGTAGAGTGGGTTAACAATTGCCCTTTCCCCTCTCTCTGGTGGGGGAGTGGGAGGTACAGTGGGTTAACAAATGCCCTTTCCCCTCTCTCTAGTGGGAGTGTGGGAGGTACAATGGGTTAACAATTACCCTTTCCCCTCTCTCTGGTGGGAGAGTGGGAGGTATAGTGGGTTAACAATTGCCCTTTCCCCTCTCTCTGGTGGGGAGTGGGACGTACAGTGTGTTCACAATTGCTCATTCCCCTCTCTCTGATGGGGGAGTGGGAGGCACAGTGGGTTAACAATTACCCTTTCCCCTCTCTCTGGTGGGAGAGTGGGAGGTACAGTGGGTTAACAATTGCCCTTTCCCTCTTTCTGGTGGGGGAGTGGGAGGTACAGTGGGTTAACAATTGCCCTTTCCCCTCTCTCTGGTGGGAGAGTGGGAGGCACAGTGGGTTAACAATTGCCCTTTCCCCTCTCTCTGATGGGGGAGTGGGGGTACAGTGGGTTAACAATTACCCTTTCCCCTCTCTCTGGTGGGAGCGTGGGAGGTACAGTGGGTTAACAATTGCCCTTTCCCCTCTCTCTGGTGGGAGAGTGGGAGGTAGAGTGGGTTAACAATTGCCCTTTCCCCTCTCTCTGATGGGGGAGTGGGGGTACAGTGGGTTAACAATTGACCTTTCCCCTCTCTCTGATGGGGTAGTGGGGGTACAGTGGGTTAACAATTGCCCTTTCCCTTCTCTCTGATTGGGGAGTGCGGGTACAGTGGGTTAACAATTACACTTTCCCCTGTCTCTGGTGGGGAGTGGGAGGTACAGTCGGTTAACAACTGCACTTTCAACTCTCTCTGATGGGGGAGTGGGGGTACAGTGGGTTAACAATTGCCCTTTCCCCTCTATCTGAGGGGGGAGTGGGAGTACAGTCGGTTAACAATTCCCCTTCCCCCTCTCTCTGGTGGGGAGTGGGGTTATAGTAGGTTAACAATTGCCATTTCCCCTCTCTCTGGTGGGGGAGTGGGGGTACAGTGGGTTAACAATTGCCCTTTCCCCTCTCTCTGGTGGGGGAGTGGAGGTACAGTGGGTTAACAATTGCCCTTTCCCCTCTCTCTGGTGGGGGAGTGGGAGGTACAGTGGGTTAACAAATGCCCTTTCCCCTCTCTCTAGTGGGAGTGTGGGAGGTACAATGGGTTAACAATTACCCTTTCCCCTCTCTCTGGTGGGAGAGTGGGAGGTATAGTGGGTTAACAATTGCCCTTTCCCCTCTCTCTGGTGGGGAGTGGGACGTACAGTGTGTTCACAATTGCTCATTCCCCTCTCTCTGATGGGGGAGTGGGAGGCACAGTGGGTTAACAATTACCCTTTCCCCTCTCTCTGGTGGGAGAGTGGGAGGTACAGTGGGTTAACAATTGCCCTTTCCCTCTTTCTGGTGGGGGAGTGGGATGTACAGTGGGTTAACAATTGCCCTTTACCCTCTATCTGAAGGGGAGTGGGGGTACAGTGGGTTAACAATTGCCCTTTCCCCTCTCTCTGATGGGGGAGTGGGGGTACAGTGGTTTAACAATTACCCGTTCCCTTCTCTCTGATTGGGGAGTGGGGGTGCAGTGGGTTAACAATTACCCTTTCCCCTCTCTCTGGTGGGGAGTGGGGGTACATTGGGTTAACAATTGCCATTTGCCCTCTCTCTGGAGGGGGATTGGGGGTACAATGGGTTAACAATTGCCCTTTCCCCCCTCTCTGGTGGGGGAGTGGAGGTACAGTGGTTTAACAATTGCCCTTTCCCCTCTCTCTGGTGGGGGAGTGGGAGGTACAGTGGGTTAACAAATGCCCTTTCCCCTCTCTCTCGTGTGAGTGTGGGAGGTACAATGGGTTAACAATTACCCTTTCCCCTCTCTCTGGTGGGAGAGTGGGAGGTATAGTGGGTTAACAATTGCCCTTTCCCCTCTCTCTGGTGGGGAGTGGGACGTACAGTGTGTTCACAATTGCTCTTTCCCCTCTCTCTGATGGGGGAGTGGTGGTACAGTGGGTTAACAATTGCCCTTCCCCCTCTGTCTGGTGGGGAGTTGGGGTACACTGGGTTAACAATTGCCCTTTCCCTCTTTCTGGAGGGGGAGTGGGAGGTACAGTGGGTTAACAATTGCCCTTTCCCCTCTCTCTGGTGGGAGAGTGGGGGGCACAGTGGGTTAACAATTGCCCTTTCCCCTCTCTCTGATGGGGGAGTGGGGGTACAGTGGGTTAACAATTACCCTTTCCCCTCTCTCTGGTGGGAGAGTGGGAGGTAGAGTGGGTTAACAATTGCCCTTTCCCCTCTCTCTGATGGGGGAGTGGGGGTACAGTGGGTTAACAATTGACCTTTCCCCTCTCTCTGATGGGGTAGTGGGGGTACAGTGGGTTAACAATTGCCCTTTCCCTTCTCTCTGATGAGGGAGTGCGGGTACAGTGGGTTAACAATTACACTTTCCCCTGTCTCTGGTGGGGAGTGGGAGGTACAGTCGGTTAACAACAGCCCTTTCCCCTCTCTCTGATGGGGGAGTGGGGGTACAGTGGGTTAACAATTGCCCTTTCCCCTCTCTCTGAGGGGGGAGTGGGAGTACAGTCGGTTAACAATTCCCCTTCCCCCTCTCTCTGGTGGGGAGTGGGGTTATAGTAGGATAACAATTGCCATTTCCCCTCTCTCTGGTGGGGGAGTGGGGGTACAGTGGGTTAACAATTGCCCTTCCCCCTCTCTCTGGTGGGGGAGTGGGGGTACAGTGGGTTAACAATTGCCCTTTCCCCTCTCTCTGGTGGGGGAGTGGAGGTACAGTGGGTTAACAATTGCCCTTTCCCCTCTCTCTGGTGGGGGAGTGGGAGGTACAGTGGGTTAACAAATGCCCTTTCCCCTCTCTCTAGTGGGAGTGTGGGAGGTACAATGGGTTAACAATTACCCTTTCCCCTCTCTCTGGTGGGAGAGTGGGAGGTATAGTGGGTTAACAATTGCCCTTTCCCCTCTCTCTGGTGGGGAGTGGGACGTACAGTGTGTTCACAATTGCTCTTTCCCCTCTCTCTGATGGGAGAGTGGGGGTACATTGGGTTAACAATTGCCCTTTCCCCTCTGTCTGGTGGGGGAGTTGGGGTACAGTGGGTTAACAATTGCCCTTTCCCTCTTTCTGGAGGGGGAGTGGGAGGTACAGTGGGTTAACAATTGCCCTTTCCCCTCTCTCTGGTGGGAGAGTGGGAGGCACAGTGGGTTAACAATTGCCCTTTCCCCTCTCTCTGATGGGGGAGTGGGGGGTAGAGTGGGTTAACAATTACCCTTTCCCCTCTCTCTGGTGGGAGCGTGGGAGGCACAGTGGGTTAACAATTGCCCTTTCCCCTCTCTCTGATGGGGGAGTGGGGGGTAGAGTGGGTTAACAATTGCCCTTTCCCCTCTCTCTGGTGGGGAGTGGGAGTACAGTGGGTTAACAATTGCCCTTTCCCCTCTCTCTGATGGGGTAGTGGGGGTACAGTGGGTTAACAATTGCCCTTTCCCTTCTCTCTGATGGGGGAGTGCGGGTACAGTGGGTTAACAATTGCCATTTCCCCTCTCTCTGGTGGGGGAGTGGGTGTACAGTGGGTTAACAATTGCCCTTACCCCTCTCTCTGGTGGGGGAGTGGAGGTACAGTGGGTTAACAATTGCCCTTTCCCCCCTCTCTGGTGGGGGAGTGGGAGGTACAGTGGGTTAACAAATGCCCTTTCCCCTCTCTCTGGTGGGAGTGTGGGAGGTACATGGGTTAACAATTGCCCTTCCCCTCTCTCTGGTGGGAGAGTGGGAGGTACATTGGGCTAACAATTACCCTTTCCCCTCTCTCTGGTGGGAGAGTGGGAGGTACAGTGGGTTAACAATTGCCCTTTCCCCTCTCTCTGGTGGGGGATTGACAGGTTCGTGTGTGGACTTCATTTCAGATCCCAGAGGATGCGATGCTGCAAATATAACTGTTCCCATTTGTGAAGGGATCGACAACACGAGGAACGGGGACACTGAGATCTAATTGTGCTGCGTTTGTTTGTCTGAAATGGGAACTTTTCAGATTCCCCCCAGCGGGAGGAAAGTTGCTGGAGTGACTTCGAGGAATCCTGTCGTGAAAGAGCTTCAATCTGTCTCTAACCCGTGGTGTATCTGAGCTGGGAGCGCTGGCTGTTCAAGCCTTGGGCCAGAGACCGGTAAATATCCTGCTTCAGATAATCAGCCCTCCCCTTGGCAAAAATGGGAAACAAAATTAATTGAGCGGCTGTGTGTGTAACTGACGATTGGAAGAAAAGGCCTTTATTGGTTTTATTCAAGAACTGAAATGCAATCGAGAGATTCTCATTGACAAGTATTGACGGTGTCCATCAGAACCAGGGAAATGTTGACAAAACTGGGTTTACCGCTGGATTTATTCACCGTTCTGTTGATGATCTTCAGGGGGATAGCTTCATGTCCCACCACACAGGAGTAGGAAGCCCCGCTGGCCCACTCCTCCGCTGCAATGGATAACAGGCTGTACATGAAGAAGGAACTGCTGCCGTTCTCCGCCATCACCTCGGTGTTCTTGTAGTTGCCGGAATTCACCGGCTTGTCATTGACGGTCCACTTGACGAAGATCTCTCGGGGGTAGAAACCTCTCACTAAGCAGGTGAGGGTGACGAACCTCTGAGCGGAGATTTCTTCTGCCGGGGGCAGGAGGACAGACACGGCCGGTTCACGCGGATCTTTAGCTGCAGAACAATCACAATAAAGGTCAATAAACTGGAGAATTCCAGAGACAGTGAAACCGGCGGTTAGATGTCGGAGAAATGGGCTTTGCGCTGAATGTGAAAGGATTCCCTTTTCCCCTCTGTGTCTTGTCCGGTTTTCCAGCCCGGAGCAGAGGGGGATGCAATCCTTCTCTCTGGGGGCTTGAAGACTTGGACTAGAAAATTATATAGAATTTACATCATAGAAACAAAGCATTCGGCCCGACTGGTCAATGCCGCTGTTTATGCTCCACACGAACCTCCTCCCACCTTACTTCATCTAACCCTAATAACAGATCCTTCTATTCCTCTTTCTCTCATTGACTTATCCAGATTCCCTTTAAATGCATCATCTCTGGTCCCTGGGGGTTTAGTTAGTGGAATCAGCAATTAAATTAACAGAGCAGTGTATTAAAACACTGAATAGAATGAACTGCCCCGTGCACCATCACCGGAAATAGTCACAGAGTCTCACTCATTGCTACAATCTCACCGCTCACCTTTTTCATTGTGGATGGAATCTCTTATAGGAGTCGGCATATCCTGATGGCTCACCACGCAGGTGAACTCATCCCCTCTCAGCCAGGCTTGTGTCGAGATGTTTAAGTTGCTGATCACGCTGTTGGGAGCCTCTCCGTGTTGGACGGCAATCTCTGATTTCAAAGTCTCCTTTTCTCGGGTCCAGGACACGTTGACTCCATAAGGAGCATTAGACACGACGCAGGTTAAGGTCACCGTCGCCTCCAGTAAGACCTGTTCTAGTGACGGTTGGGGAAGAGTGATTTCTGGATCGTTACATTGGATCTCATCTGTGAACAGAAATGAAAGTCAAGCTGAGATTCATCTTCAGAATCAGGACACCATTATTCAGCCTTCACTCTCTCAGGGAGAATAAATCACATCTGAGATATCAACCTCTCGCTGTTGCATAAACACTATCGTTATTGGAAGGACAACGATTTCGGGAGACTCTTTAACATTTCATGTGCATTTGCTCCCAGAGCCACCTGTGAAGCAAATAACCGGCGTAAAAACATTGAATAAATTCGGCCGCAATTTTATTAGGCAGTAAATAGCGCTCTTCCCGAAATCCATTGCTCCTTTACGCCCGTCTGTAGATCCTTGTGCCCAAACGCATTCCCGCTCATTATAATGGCTCCGCCCCCAGGGTCAAGAGCTCTACACGAAAATTACACTGGTTCAAACCGAGTGTCAAATGAAACCCTAGATTATAGATGCTACAGGAAACAAAGTTAATTATCTGATGTCTTGTTGCGATGTTTGGGGCGATGTAAATGTGCGGGAACCACTTACAGCCCCTTCAGTGGAGAAGTGAAAGGTCGGGAGAATGGAGTTCCAAGGGGTCTTTGTGGTGGAGAATAATTTGTAATGCCGATGTGAAGTAATTTGTTCATTTCTGTCATTAGTGAGCACTTAACATGTCTGGTGAGAGAGTCAGAAGGAAATATGGCAGGAGTAGGCCATTCAGCCCATCCAGCCTGTTCCGCCATTCAATGCGATCATGGCTGATCTGCACCTCAACACCACCTACCCGCCTTGTTTCTGTAACCCTTGATGCCTTGCCTAACGAACATCTATCAATCTCAGTTTTGAAATTTTCAGTTGACCCCCAACCTCAACAGCTTTGGGGGGTGGGTGGGGGGGAGAGTTCCAGATTTCGACTGTCCATCTCCCCTATAAATTACATTTATTAACTTAAACACCTCAATTAGATCACCTCTTAATCTTGTATAATCAAAGGAATACAAGCCTATTCTATGCAACCTGTCCTCATAATTTAACCATTTCAGCCCCGGTATGATTCGGGTGAATTTGCGTTGCATCCCCTCTAAAGCCAATATATCCATCCCGATGTGCGGTGCCCAGAATTGAACGCAGTTCTCTAAATAGGGTAGATGTCCTTTGTAGCAGTGGGTCCCGGGACAGTTACCAGTAAAGGGTTCCAGACACCTACTGTCGCTCCGAATATGATCAACAACTCAGGATAAACCTGAGACCGAGGACACCTCATGTACTCTCTGACATCACAGCAGAGGGAAACCTTCTTTGGCGAAGTTATGGAATCCTGAACCATGAGGAATCCTGATTCAGAAGATCGTAGTTTCAAGTCCAACTCCAGATACTTAAACACAAAATGTGAGCTGACACTCCCAGTGCAGTACTGAGGGAGCGCTGCACTGTCGGAGGTGCCGTCTTTCGAACGAGACATTAAACCGATCCCATGGCGCTATTTCGAGGAAGAGCGGGGGAGTTCTCCCAGGTGTCCTGGCCAATACCCATCCCTCAACAAACATCACCAAATAATAAGATAATCTGATCATTATCACATTGCTGTTTGTGGGACCTTACTGTCTGCAAATTGGCCGCCGCGATTTCTACATTACAACAGTGAACACATTTCAGGAAGTATTCCTTGGCGGAAAAGGGCTTCGGGAAAGGCGATATGTAAAGGCAGTTCTTTCTTCTATTTTGTATTGGAAGAAAACACAAACAGCATGATTGTAAATTTGAAATAGAGCTTTCTCGGGGTAAAGCTGAGACTAAGGACTCCTCACTCACTGTCTGACATCACAGCTGAGGGAAACCTTTTTCGAAGTGATGGAATCCTGAACCGTGAGGAATCCTGAGTCAGCACTGACATCGGAAGGAAACACAAACTGTGTGATTGGAAATTAGAAATAGTGTTGTGCTTTTTACTAATTCCAATAAAAGTCCTGACAGATCAGCGCTAAGAATGATCTGAGATTTCCCGGGGTTGTGTCTCTTACCCTGAGATCTGGAGATGTTTCGGCTTTGGATGACCCCTTGATGAGAGACCCGGCAGGTATAGACCGAGCCGGCGAACCATTCCCCGGCGGGGAATGTCAGCCGACTGGTCGCCGAGAAGTTCCCGTTCACTTCAAAGACGGGAGAGGTGACGATTCCCGAATCCATGAGTTGTCCATTCTTCAGCCAATTCACGGTCACTGCCTTTGGACGGAAATCGATGATTGAACAGACGGCGGTTGCAGACCTGCTGCTGATGATTTCTTCACTGGAACTCAGGCTGAGGATCACAGTTGGATGATGTACCACACGATCTGCAAGAAAATACATTTTATTCGGATTATTTGTTACAATCCAAACAATGAGGAACTGTAAAGCGGTTTTTTACTTAGAATCTACAACACAGAAACAGGTCACTCGGCCCAACTGGTCGGTGTTTATGCTTCACATGTGCCTCCTCTCTCCCTACTTCATCTCCCTATCAACATAACCTTCTATTCCTTTCTTCCTCCTGTACTTATCTGGATTCCCCTGAAACGCATCTCTGCTATTCGCCTCAACTACTCCATGTGGCAGCGAGTTCCACATTCTGCCCACTCTCTGGTAAAAAAGTTTCTCCTGAATTCCCTATTGGATTGATTAGTGATTATCTTATATTTATGGCGCTTGGTATCGGGCTCGTACTCGAGCAGAAACACTTTCTCTACGTCTAACCTTTCAAACCCTTTCATAATTTTAAAGACCTCTATTCTGTCACCCCTCAGCCTTCTCTTATCCAGAGAAAGGATCCCAAACCCGTTCAATCATTCTTGACAGTTACAATTTTTGAGTTCTGGTAAATCTTGTAAATCTTTTTTTGAACGTCTCCATTCTTATAACATGGAAACCATAACTATGGACAGTACAGTAAGTGTGATTATGGAGACCAGACCTGTACACAGCACTCTAAGTGTGATATAGAGACCGGAACTGTACTCAGTACTCTAAGTCTGGTCTAACCAAGGTTGTATAGAAGTTAAACATAACCTCTCTGCTTCTCACAGTTTCACCCCTGTATCCCACAACACTAACCTGGCATTTTGACGCTCCAGTCCAACCCACTTTGTCGAACCTGGCAGTAGATTGTGCTGCTCTCCACCTCTGACTCGGTGATGGTTAACTGGCTGCTCAGGGTGTGGGTTCCCTTCTTGTTGAACACTGACGGGTAGGTCTTCAATCCAGCGGTGATCGGCTCTTTATCTTTCCTCCAGGAAAGGCTGGTGATTTCCGGGAAGTAGTCCACCGCCAAACAGCCGTACGTGAAGGGGCCGCCGGTGTTGTGTTGTTCACAGGGGGAGAGCAGGGCGTAGAGGGTGGGAGGAGACTGTGTCGCTGGGAAAGAATGGCCAATTGAACAAGTTAGACGCTGTAATCCGTGCTTATAACGTAACCAAACAACTCGACATGTGACTGCAGGATGAACGAATTCCATCATTTGCCGATCAAAACCTAGATCAGCATTTGAGTCTCTATGAGTTGTGAGACCCGACGTGAAACGCCTTCATGTGACTCCAGTCTTGTACATAAGAAAAGTCTGGAGTCTGAAAGGTGCATTCTGTCCATGAGGCCCCTTTATACCGAGTGGATGCCGGAATATTGTATCGGGACTTCCTCCAGCTCTTGATTCCCTGTTATGGAACACACCCCTCATTCACCAACCACTTTCACATTAAATTCTTTCACATTCTCTCCACTGAGCTCCTCCCTACATCCTTTTGCTGTCAGCCTCTTATTATCAGCACATAATCAGGTCATTCCGTGATATCAAAATGTTGTCATCTCTCCATTGTAAGATGCTGCCTTAAAACCTACCTCTTTGACCAAGCTTTTGGTAAACTGTCAGAGTAACTACCCACCATACTAAAGAATAAATTGATATCTCCTTATGTGGCTCGGTGTCAGATTGTATCTACTAACGCTCCTGTGAATCGTCTTGGGACGTTTTACTACGTTAAAGGCGCTATATAAATGCAAGTTGTTGTTTTCAGGGGATAGACTTGTTTGAATAGCGGTGGGGTTAGTTCTCCTAATCACACAACTCCTATAGATGGACCTACTAGTTGTATTATCTTTAAAACAAATCCCAGCATGTTTATAGAGCATGACCCAGAATTATAAAATAATACTACTTTACAGCACAGAAGGAGGCCATTGGGCCAATCACGCCTCTGAAAGGTCTCTCCACCAAACCCGTGCACCTTCCAATTCCCACTCTTCTTTCAAATGTTCAATTTTATCGAGCTATTATGGAGTCTGCATGCAGTCCCATTTCTGACAGGACATCCCATGTCCAACAGCCCCCTGTGTAGAAAAGTAGAATAATGCCCTCTACCTTCATTCTGTTGCTGCTGATTTTCAATCAGTGCCATTTACTCACCAACTCACCGACCCGGGGAATATGTTTCCCGAATCCCTTCATAAAACCCTTCATAATTCCAACCCCCCTCTATCAGACCTCATCTAAATCTTCTCTGTTCCCATGACAATAAAGGACGTTTATAATAAATGGTTGAAGTCTCGTTTAAAATGTGAACGGAATAATTTAACACATAGATTTGAATAGGGACCTTTTGCACAGCCTGGTTTCTAAGATTCAAGCTTTAGATGAATCAGGATTGATTCGAGTCTCTCTCTTTCCATCTCAGAATTGGAGGGAGAGCGATGCAGTGTAACTTGTGCTCTATCCCATTCTACTGAATGGATGTCTCCTGGGTTCCCCCCTCCCAATCACTCAATTAAATGATCCAAGTTAAATACGATTCCCAAAGCCGGTTATATGGGACGATGATCTTTAAATGCTCCATTTTATTTTCCAAATTACTTTCCAACCTCTCACCAGTGAGAACAGGCGCTGCTTTCTGGGTCGTTACAGTCACTTCTTGTTGCTGTTTGTACCGAACATAATCTAAATCATCGGGACAGGTTTCTTCTCCAAATATCTAATATTGGCAATCCTTAAACATTATAAATCGATTGGTTATTAGCGGGTTCTATGCAAGGAAGGACAAACAATATCTCAAGTGCTGACTGCTGATGTGGGCAACTCTGGCTTCTGGTTTGTGCGGATAACTCAAACACCTGCGGCTTATTGGTCAGATACTGAAAGCTCGGTCTACAGTGTGAAGTAACAGAGAGGGTTGATGATGGTGTTGCAATAGACGTTGTACACATAGACTTTCAAATGGCATTTTATAAGGTATTTCATAAATACTTATTCGTAAAATAGAAGCACATGGGATTAAAGGAATGGAGGTAACTTAGTAACGTAATTGGCTGAGGGAGAGGAGGCAGAGATTAGTGGTGACGGATGTTTTTCTTACTGGAGAGAAGTATACAATGGGATCCCCCTTTGGGTCGGTATTAGGACCATTGCTTTTCCTGTTTTAAATAAAAATTACCTGGACTTGTTTATAGGGAGTACAGTATCCAAATTCACGGAAGAAGCAAAACTTGGCAATGTAGTAGCTCTTGAGCAGGATAGCAGCGAACTTCAGGAGGACATAGACAGATTGGTGAATGGGCAGACATGTGGCTGATGCAATTTAATGCAGATAAGTGTGAAGTGATGCACTTTGAGGGGGTGCAAGAGCAGAGTGACCTGGGGTGCATATTCACAAATCTGTGAAGGTGGCAGGGCAAGTTGATCAGGCGGTTATGGAAGTGTGTGGTATACTTGCCACTGGAAAAGGGACATTGAATACAGAAACAAGGAAGTCCTGCTGAACCACTGGTTAGGCACGAGATGGAGTAGTGTATACAATTCTGACCATCACAATTGAGGAAGGATCACAAGGCCTTGGAGAGGGTACAGAGGAGGTTGACCAGGATGATACCAGGGCTGAGACACTTTAGTTATGTGGAGAGATTGGAGAAACTGGGATTGTTCCTTGGAGCAGAGAAAGTTACGGAGACGTAATAGTGGTAATCAAAATAGTATGAGGATTTGTCAGAGCATGTAGGGGGAAACGGTTTCGTCTGGCGGGTAGATCAATAACTGAAGATCACAGATTTAGTAAAATTGGCAAAATAACTAGAGGGGAAATGAGGATAATTGTTTTTCAAACAGAGGGTTGTTAAATTCTGGAATGCTCAAGGCAACTGGACATGTATTTGAAGAGAACACATTGGAGGGTTACGAGGAAGAAGCTGGGATTTGATTGGACAACTCTTTCAGAGCCAGTACAGGCAAGACGGGCCGAATGGCCCCTTCCGTGCTCTGGGATTCTGTGATTCTACACGGCTCAGCAGAATTAGTTCTTCCCGATTTAATGGAAGGAAACGCTTCATAATGTTGAACACCTTTATCAGATCTATTTTATTGTTGGTTATAATGCAAGAGGATATTTAAAATAAAGGGAACTGAGGAATTTGACTCAAATGATTGAATCGGACCCCTTCACAGAGTCTTAAAGCTTGTTGTGAATGACGACTCATCGCAGGCTGACTGTTTCTCATTAAATGTTTCACAGAGGTGCGGCTCAGTGACTGTGAGCCCTGCGCTGTGACCCAGTCCAATAACGGCACCTCACCCGAGTTTGTCCCTGTCGGTTAGCTTTCTACAAACAATTGAACGAAATAATGGTTTCAAACATAAGATTACCATGATGGTTATTTGGAGCGGGAGGCTCCACATTCTCCAATTAAATTATCAAAATAACTTCCAGCCTCCCATCAGATCAGAACAGGCGCTGCTATCTGGAGCGTTTCAGGCACTTCCTGAAACTGTTTGTTCAGACAGTGAGCTCAGGATCAGGCCAATCTCATTCAATCATTATCTGATACTCAAAATGTTTAAAGTTTATCAATTTATTAAAAATTGGGCAGTTATTTTTTGCAATAAAGTTAAACTCATTTAATGCGTGGTTCTTTCAACGGAGCAATGGGACGTTTTATTTGTATATATCTGGCTCGAGAACTCACACTTTATTAGTTGGATGAACATTAAGGTTCCTTGAGCAACACGGGACAAAGCACTCTGAGGTCTGTTACAGTACAGATAATAAGGAGTAAAGCTCCCTCTGCACAGCCCTGCCATACGCTGAATGGTCAGGTATAGCAAGGGATTGATTCCGAGGTAAGCCAAGTCTACACTGATTAAATAGAGTGTACTTTCTCCTTGTACACTGCCCAACAAAAGACTCCCAGGGCAGGGACAGCACGGGTTAGATACAGAGTAAAGCTCCCTCTACACTGTCCCATCAAATACTCCCAGGGCAGCGACAGAACGTGTTAGATACAGAGTAAAGCTCCCTCTACACTGTCCCATGAAATACTCTCAGGGCAGGTATAGCAAGGGTTAGATACAGAGAATAGCTCCCTGTACACTGTCCCATCAAATACTCCCAGGGCAGGGACAGAACGTGTTAGATACAGAGTAAAACTCCCTCTACACTGTCCCATCAAACACTCCCAGGGGAGGTACAGCACAAGTTAGATACAGAGTAAAGCTCCCTCTACACTGTCCCATCAAACACTTCCAGGGCAGGTACAGCAACGGCTAGATACAGAGTAAAGCTCCCTCTACACTGTCCCATCAAATACTCCCAGGGCAGGGGCAGAACATGTTAGATACAGAGTAAAGCTCACACTACACTATCCCATCAAACACTCCCAGGGGCAGGATGGGTTAGATACAGAGTAGATACAGAGTAAAGGTCCCTCTAAACTGTCCCATCAAACACTCCCAGGGGCAGGAACAGCACAGGATAGATACAGAGTAAAGCTCCCTCTACACTGTCCCTTCAAACACTCCCAGGGGCAGGATGGGTTAGATACAGAGTAAAGCTCCTTCTACACTGTCCCATCAAACACTCCAGGGGCAGGTACAGCACGGGTTAGATACGGATAAAGCTCCCTCTAGGTACAAGCTTCTGAAATAAATGAGTCGAATTGTACTCCATGAAACACAAGAGAACAAACCAGCAGGTTTACAACCAGTCAGGAGGACTCCTGATTCGCACACAGTGAGCATGCGCACAGAAACAGAACAGACACAAACGGTGCAACAATCGAGCTCTCAGCAGATAGATCTGTTCAATCTGTCAATTTCAGTGAAGCTGATTTCTAATTGATCTCTTGTCAATTCCTGACCACCTCAAGTTTGAACGTTTTTTGAAATGAAACTGATATTTATTTATAAAACGTTCTTCGACTTCCATCCATTTCTCCCTCCCTCTCTACAAGCTTACAAACAGAGTAAGACTTAGTTTCCCTGAAAACAAGTTTACTGAAATAATTCACCTTCCCGGGTAATTTGCCAGGCAATGTCCATTTCCAACAAGCGAGATTCTAACCATCTCCCCTTGACATTCAATGGCATTACCATCGCTGAATCCCCCACTATCAACATCCTGGGAGTTACCATTGATCAGAAACTGAACTGGACCAGCCATATAAATACTGTGGCTACAAGAGCAGGCCAGAGGCTGGGAATTCTGCGGCGAGTGTCTCACCTCCTGACTCCCCAAAGCCTTTCCACCATCTACAAGGCACATGTCAGGAGTGTGATGGAATACTCTCCACTTGCCTGGATGAGTGCAGCTCCAACAACACTCAAGAAGCTCGACACCATTCAGGATAAAGCAGCCCGCTTGATTGGCACTCCATCCACCACCTTCAACATTCCCTCCCTCCACCACCGGCGCACTGTGGCTGCAGTGTGTACCGTCTACAAGATGCACTGCAGCAACTCGCCAAAGCTCCTTCAACAGCACCTTCCAAACCCGCGACCTCTACCGCTTAGAAGGACAAGGGCAGCAGACGCATGGGAACATCGCCACCTACAAGTTCCCCTTCAAGCCACACACCATCCTGACTTGGACCTGTATCGCCGTTCCTTCACTGTCGTTGGGCCAAAGTCCTGGAACTCCCTTCCTAACAGCATTGTGAGTGTACCTACACCATATGGACTGCAGCGGTTCAAGAAGGCGGCTCACCACCATCTTCTCAAGGGCAATTAGGGATGGTCACTAAATGCAGGCCTAGCCAGCGACGCCCACATCCCATAAGTGAATAAAAAATATATATAACAGGGACTCCGTGACAGAGCAAGAATTTAACAAACCAGGAGACATTTACATTGAAGACCGATTAGCCACTGGGTTAAGATAATTTCACAATTAAGTGTAACATGGAAAATCATCGAAGCAAAACACGATTCAGTAAAACCTGCGGCGACACCTTCTCGAGCTGAGCACAGCTGAGTAAGACATGTATTGTGTCTAAATTAATTTTAGACATAATTTAAAATTCTCTCCAACCCTTCAGATTTTGCAGTAACTGTAATCCTGTCCAAGGCAATCGTGAGGCGTCATTTATGTTTAATAAATTCGCGCAGATATTAAACTCTATGTTGATATTGATGTTAGCTGGTGTTATGGTGCATTATAATACGATTAGTTAATATTAATCTTAATCCTGTTTGTGCCTGGTAACTTGTGAACTTGTAATAGGGTTTCAATTACATTAAAATGGCACTTATCAGTGTTAACATATTAAGAATAATATTAATAGATAAGCACATTCAGACAAATATATTATTTTTACTTAAACCAAATCACATTTGAATAGTTTAAAACGGTCAGTAGCTTCTAATACATTCCCGCTCTGCCTACACACTTGTAAACAATGCATGTTTCTGATCTCTCCGATACAACATAAACTCCAGCATTTTCAGAGTGGATTTCACATGATGGATTTAGGAGTGGACTACTTTAATTAGTTCAAAGTCTGGCCGTGGTCATACCTCACTAACTACCGATGGACTGTAACACCGTATATGTTTACTAAAGCAGGGCTCTCGAGTTTAAACATTGTCCTCAATCTTAACTATAAAAAACTATTTTCATGAAATTAAAGACAACTGGCCAGTTTGCAGTCCGTAACAGAGCCTCCGCTGTTTAATAACACAGACAAACATTTTATACTTAACTCCAGTAATTCACAAATGCCCGTAAATTAATTATTAAATATATTCTGCTATTTAATGAAATTAAGTTCCAGAACGATTAGTAGTGGCGGAGAACAAATCAATCAGACCATCTGCGATACTGAAATTTAATGAGCAAATGGAGGAGAGATTTTGTTGATCAATTTAGTATTAATGAGAATTAAAAATAACTCTCAGATGTAATCTGTTCACTGTCTATAATTCTATCCCGTATACAGCACAGCTATGGGAGACAGGATGTTGTTATTACATTCAAAACTAATATTAGTCTTTTGTAATTAAATTAACCTGCTTGAATACCAATGGGTTATTTGTCAGTTTCCAGCCTTACGCAGTCTGCACCTTCTGTGAATTTAAATAGAATCATATGAACAATTCTTTGACTGCCAGCGACGTCTATCGCTCAGCCTGAGATCTTGCAAACTGTTTAAGATTAGTTTAGTGATTATTGTCTCGCTATCAAACAACAAATAATATTGAAGGAATAACATGGTTTCCGCTGCACAGTAAGAATTTAATAACCCGGCAGATTTATTACATTTACAAACTGCAATTTACAACTCGCAATTAATGCAAAATTAAATACATTAAATACAATCTGTCATTTATCTGTGTAAAACAGGGAGATAACAGTCCCTGCAATCAGTCTGCTGTTACTAAAATAATTTCAGACATAATCAAAAATTGTCTCCAGCCTCTAAAATTCACCGCTCACGTTAATTGTGACCAGTGCACAGCAGAATTGTGGAAGGCGAAAAATATTTAATACATTAATATTAATACTACAGCATATTTCGTGATATTGGGCAATATTACCGCATTCTAATCGTTTGAGTTATATTAATTTAACTCTCCTTCAACCTGCAAATTGTTAATTATATAATTGGTAATTACAGTAACATTTCACCTAATAAATCTGAGCACCGGAAACCATAGATTAATAGTTGAATCTGTAATTCTCACTTAAATAAAAAGATGCATTAAATTATTTTAAATGATTTTTGATTTATAAAACCTACTGGTTGTCTGCCTACAATCATCTTCAAACAGTTTAAACAGATCAGAAAACCTGCAGTAGTTCGATGTCACCGAGATTAAACATTGCAGAAAATCCAAACTTTCAGAAACTTTACTTATTCAAAGTAACCCAGGCACACACTCTCCTCAGCAGATAAACAGCAAATCACCTCACTGAGGGGCTCAATCACGCAACAGAACGTTTTGTAGAGAAGCAGCTGAATTATATAAACCCTTTCAGCAGAATCAAATGTAACCTTACAAAAAAATCTCAATATATAATCCATCGGACCCATCTATCACTGAACGAAATAATTATTGAAATAAACATAAATATAAAATAATGACAGCAGAATTGTGAGTAGACTGATCAATGTTTAATAAATTAATATTAATACAGCATATTGTTGTGATATTGAGTGATATTACTATATTAATTTGATTTAATTTATATTAATTTAAATCTGATTCAGGATAAAAATAGTTAATTATTTAGTTATTAATCACAGTAACATTGCACGTATAGAATATGACCGTTGGGGAACGTTAGATTAATAGATGACAATGTAAATATCAGAAACAAAAATACATTAAATCTCTTAAGATTGTTTTTGTGCACTAAATCTTTCTGTTTCCTTCCTACAATCTTATTTTAAACACATTTAAATACAGTGTTTACATTTGGTCAGAAAACCTGCAACCATTAGATGTCACCGAGATTAAATATTGCAGGAACGCCAAACAGTTCAACAACTGTTGGTTATTTAAAGTAACACTGGTGCATAATCTGATCAGCAGATAAACACCAAATCACATCAATCAGGGGCACAATCCCTCAAAAACTATTTTTTCTGAAGAAACTGTTTAAATCTATTATCCTTTTGCAGCAGAATCAAATGAAACAGAGCAAAAAATATCAATACAGAATCCACCGAACCCAAGTTTCAGTGAATGAGTGAATTATTGAAATAAACAGAAATATAAAATAAAGACACAAATACAACAGTTACTGAAAGAGTGAATATTTCTTACCTGCAGTCACCGTCACCATGGTGCCTTGTCCCCAGTAGTCGAGGTAGTCACTGTGTTATATTCCCTGTGCTCGGTCACACAATAACCGGCGCTGCGTAAAACAGACAGAAATTCAACATTAGTTTAAATATTCACATCCCAGAGGCAAAGTAAAGTCACGATGGATCTTCATAAAATGATAAATGTGTCAATGGATACTTCTCACTCTTTATAAATTCCCTGATGGTTTATATTTCAGAGTAACCCAAGAACAGTTATTGAAATCACCAACTGATCAATGATTAATTATCACAGTTTATCCATACTAAGCTGTGCTAGTAGACAATGCTGGACACAAATAGGACTTCACTGCATCTACAGTTGGATTGTGAAAGTGAACACTGGCCCAGACTCACTCAAGGTTTTTGTATTGACAGTAACTGCTGTGCCACCCAGTATCCCATTGTCTTGCACAGTAATACATGGCGGTGTCTTCGATTCTCAGATTAATGATCTCGATATAGGCTGTGGAAGTGCCTTTTGAAGGGATGATCCGACCTTCGACTCCAGGCGCGTAATAATTGGTATGCGACGGATTTCTGTAAGCAAGCAGCCACTCCAGCCCCTTCCCGGGCACTTGTTTAATCCAGTGCATGTGATGGCTGTCCAGACTGAACCCGCTCACTGAACAGGACAGTTTGTGAGATTCTCCCGGCTTCTTCGACACAGAAGCCGACTGGGTCAGCACGATATCGGACCGGACATCTGTAAGTAAATGAAAAAAATGCAATTACTTCAGGGAACATTCACATCAATGAATAGAAATGAAAACACAATATCTGAAGCTGTCTTCTGTCGTGTCACTAAAGCAGTGAGGA
The DNA here is from genome assembly GCF_052327205.1 of Somniosus microcephalus. Classification (NCBI taxonomy): domain Eukaryota; kingdom Metazoa; phylum Chordata; class Chondrichthyes; order Squaliformes; family Somniosidae; genus Somniosus; species Somniosus microcephalus. The sequence continues at coordinate 21,422,283 of NC_140990.1, read as the reverse complement.
ATACTCACAGGAGAAGAAAGCATGTAACAAACAAAGGCACGGGGCAAGTCCCATCGTTCGGTCTCGGTGTAACTGACTTGGGAACATGTCTCGGCGCCGCAACAACGCCTCCGGATTGTGAAATTGGAGCTGAACCGTCCCGCTATTTAAACTGGCCGGAGCCCCATGTGTGTGAGGGAGGGGGGGAGCTGGCGACTGGGTGTTACACGCCTCCCCCAGCAGCAGCCTGACTCCTCCCTGTTTCCTGTCTGAGTCCAGCTGTGTAAAATATAATTAACCATTAATAATCCGTGTTCTGTGTCCATTCCTCAAAATTACCTTGGCTTTGATCGCCGATTTACTGTTGGGGATTATATACCCTCGAACCAAAACATATTTAGTGTAAAATTGAATCAGTGTGAGGATTTACATTCCCCACAAACAGCCCACATTTACTCAGTGTCCAATTCCTCCCAGGTGGACGTAAAAGATCCCATGACATTATTTCGAAGAGCGGGGGAATTCTCCCCGGTGTTGGGCAAAGGTTAATACTTCAACCAACATGACTAAAACAGATTATTTGGTCATTTATCACATTGCTGTCAGTTGGATCTTGCTGTGCGCAGATTGGCTGCCGCGTTTCCCTAGATTACAACAGTGATTACACTTCAAAATACATCATTGGCTGTGAAGCGCTTTGGGACATCCTGATGTCGAGACAGGCGCTGCATAAATGCAAGTCTTTCTTTTTCCGATCGGCAACTGCTTGTGGGATGGAAGGGAAAAGGACACAAGAGTTGATATTTATCCCGGTTTTACAGGAGGGAAAGCGAAGTTTGGGAATAACGTCACATATTGTCAGATCGCATCCATCGCGCCTGTGCAGCTCCGCACTTAATACAACCATCCCTGACTCAATCGGGCACTGGATCTCAGTTCACCTGTGTGAAGACTGTCACTTTATTTCACTCTGAACAATTCTAAGTTGTAAAAGTTAAGATCTACACCGATCTGTGTGGGTGTTAGGAGATCGCACGGTCCGACCCAAGCTGTCTGGGCGAGAATTCAATCACGCTGCCTCCCTTTCTAATCGCAGTTACATTACTGTCCCACCGACCATGGAAATGTCCTCAGTGCCGCGGAATAAACAATATCGACCAGTGTGAGCCGATTAAAGGAGCAATTACAGTCGTAGATTTGGGATATTATTAATTTTAGGTAACATTTTTAATTTGCACCAGGAAAGGAATCTCATTAATTAAATGATTTTATTGAGTGTCACCATCGTGCTGTTCGATTCAGTGCTGACCTTAACCCAGCTGTGACCAGCTGTTCTGACACCAAGTGCACGTCTCTCACAGCTGGACCGGAGCGTGTTTCAATTTAAAATACAAAGTCTGTCAATGACAATTAGACAAAAAGCTCAGTGAGTAACTACAGTTCCCGGTCAGAGGCTCCATCACTGGGACAGCAACTCGGCAGACTGCAGGTCATGGGGTCAAGGACAAAATTACCAATGGAACCCAGAACTGTTCTATCGGTTATTGCCTTCTTTCTATCTCTGCCTTTCAATGATTATGTGATTCCATTGCCTTCTGCAGGATTGTAATAGAACATTGCATTCAATCAGAGGAGAATTGTCTTTTATTAATGAATGTCTCAAACTCCTTGCATTGCTCTAATCGTATTTTATTCAGTTCTGCACGTGTCATACACAAAGCATCCTACTTTTTAATGTCATTCCATAAGAAATATATTTTCGATGGGCGTTGGCTAATGATTCAGTAGTTAAAGGGCAACTTCCACTTCACGCCCACCCACACTCAGTCCATATCTCTCCCACACAGCTTGTGAGAGAAATCCATCATTTCCCCGGCAGGGAGGGGCGGGAACTCACAATGTCAGTTACAGGAAACACCTGCTGGTTCTGTGCAGAAAAATCAACGAGCTGTTTCCAGCCCACTGATCAGAGATAGAAAGCCAACTACAACCCACCTATCATGAATGGAACCTCTTTCTACACAAATCTGCCCAGCAACAATATACCCATACTGGTAAAACACAAACCCATTGGTTACATGGAGGTTCATTTCAAATGACTTGATAACCCATGGAACGATTATCAGAAAAAGGGACCTATTTGACACAACGGAGAGCACAACCCCTGGGAATGATTCTCAGAGCCTGAAGTCTATCTGATACACCAGCGTGTACAAACCCTGGGAATGATTCCCCGAGCCTGGGGCCTATCTGACACACCAGAGTGCACAAACTCTGTGAATCTTTCCCAGAGTCTGGGGCCTACCTGACACAACACATAGCACAAACCCTGGGAATCTTTCCAGAGTCTGGGGCCTATCTGACACACTAGAGAGCACAATCCCTGGGAATGATTCTCAGAGCCTGGGACCTATCTGATACACCAGAGAGCACAAACTCTGGGAATGATTCAGAGAGTGTGGGACTTGCCTCTCACACCAGAGAGCACAAACCCTGGGAATGACTCTCAGAACCTGGGACCAATCTGACACACCAGAGAGCACAAATCCTGGGAATGATTCTCAGAGCCTGTGCCCGTACTGTCACACCATGGAGCACAAACTCTGGGAATGATTCTCAGAGCCTGGGACCGGCCACTCACACCAGAGAGCACAAATCCTGGGAATTATTCCCAGTGCCTGGGGCCTATCTGACACTCCAGAGTGTACAAACCCTGGGAACGATTTTCTGAGCCTGGGACCTATCTCACAGGCCAGAGACCACAAACCCTGAGGATGATACACAGAAACTGGGACCTATCTGACACATAGACTTTTCATCTGCTCTGTTCGAATACACTCGGCCCTCTCCCAGTTAGCCTGTGCTAAACCATTGTCGCTGTTTCTTTTATATTAGATAGAGTCCCAGCTTATTACATTAGGTCCTGTCTCAGTAATTACGACAAAGAGCAACGTCGCTCTTTATATTACTCTAAATGAAATCACTGTTATTATTATATTAGGTCCTGTATCAGTTATTCAGCAGTCGACCACGTCGCTGATTATATTACACTGGACCCCGACTGTGTTTATATCACACAAGCCCCTGTAACATTTATGACGGCACTGTTCTAATAACACTAGACTAGGCTCTTTCTCATTTATTACATAAATAGACCCTGCCTCTGTTTATATTACATTACATTCTGTCTCTATTTATATTACACTAGACCCTGCCTCTGTTTATATAACATTACATTCTGTCTCTGTTTATATTACATTAGACCCCGTCTCTGTTTATATTACACTAGACCCTGTCTCTGTTCATATTACACTAGACTCTGTATCTGGTTAGATTACAATAGAACCTGTCTCTGTTTATATTACACTAGACCCTGTCTCTGTTTATATTACACTAGGCCCTGTCTCTGTTTATATTACACTTGACCCTGTCTCTGTTTGTATTAGACTAGACCCTGTCTCTGTTTATATTACACTAGAACCTGTTCCTGTTTATATTACACTAGGCTCTGTCTCTGTTTATATTACACTAGGCCCTGGGGCTGTTTAAATTACACTAGATCCTGTCTCTGTTTATATAACACTAGACCCTGTCTCTGTTTATATTACACTTGAACCTGTGTCTGTTTATTTTACGCTAGACCCTGGCGCTGTTTAAATTACACTAGATCCTGTCTCTGTTTATATTACACTAGACCCTGTATCGGTTTAGATTACAATAGAACCTGTCTCTGGTTATATTACACTAGACCCTGTCTCTGTTTATATTACACTCGGCCTTGTCTCTCTTTATATTACACACGACCCTGTATCTGCTTAAATTACACTAGACCCTGTCTGTGTTCATATTACACTAGACCCTGTCTCTGTTTATATTATATTAGACCCTGTCTCTGCTTATATTACACTAGACCCAGACTCTGTTTAAATTACACCAGACCCTGTGTCTGTTTAAATTATATTACACCCTGTCTCTGTTTATATTATATTAGACCCTGTGTCTGTTTACATTACACTAGACCCTGTCTGTGTTTATATTACAATAGAACCTTTCTCTCTTTATTTTGCACTAGCTCGTGTCTCTCTTTATATTATTCTAGGCCCTACCTCTGTCTATATTACACTAGGGCCAGTCTCTGTTTATATTACACTAGACCTTTCTCGGTTATTACTGCACCAGACCCTGACTTTATTTATATTACACTAGGCTATGTCTCCTAATAGATTACATTAGTAGCTGTCTGTGTTTATATTACACTAGGCCCTATCTCTGTTTATATTATACTACAGCCTGTCTCCGTTAATATTACACTAGAGAATGTCTCTGTTTTTATTACACTAGGCCCTTTCTCTCTTTATTTTGCATTAGCTCATGTCTCTCTTTGTATTATTCTAGGCTCTACCTCTGTCTATATTTCACTAGGGCCTGTCTCTGTTTATATTACACTAGACCTTTCTCGGTTATTACTGCACCAGACCCAGACTCTATTTATATTACACTAGGCTCTGTCTCTTAATTTATTACACTAGATGCTGTCTGTGTTTATATTACACTAGGCCCTATCTCTGTTTATATTACACTACAGCCTGTCTCTGTTAATATTACACTAGAGAATGTCTCTGTTTGTATTACACTAGACCCTGTCTTTGTTTATATTACACTAGACCCTGTCTCTGTTTATATTACTCTAGACCCTGTCTCTGTTTATATTACACTAGACCCTGTCTCTGTTTATATTACACTAGACCCTGTCTCTGTTTACATTACACTAGGCCCCGTCTCTGTTTATATTACACTAGACCCCGTCTCTGTTTATATTACACTAGACCCCGTCCCTGATTATATTACACTAGACCCTGTCTCTATTTGTATTGCACTAGGCCCTGTCTCTGTTTATATTACACGAGACCCTGTCTCTGTTTATATTATTCTAGACCCTGTCTGTGTTTATATTACACTAGGCCCTGTCTCAGTTTATATTACACTACAGCCTGTCTCTGTTAATATTACACTAGAGAATGTCTCTGTTTGTATTACACTAGGCCATTTCTCTGTTTATATTGCACTAGCTCATGTCTCTCTTTATATTATTCTAGGCCCTACCTCTGTCTATATTACACTAGGGCCTGTCTCTGTTTATATTACACTAGACCTTTCTCGGTTATTACTGCACCAGGCCCTGAATCTATTTATATTACACTAGGCCCTGTCTCGTATTATATTACACTAGATGCTGTCTCTGTTATATTAAACTAGACCCTCTCTTAGTTATTACTGCACCAACCCTGTCTCTGTTCATATAACATTACACCTTGGCTTAATTATTACTGCAGTAGACCATGTCGCTGTTTATATTACATTAGGTCTTGTCTCAGTTATTACTGCACTAGACCCTTTCTCCGTTTCTATTGCACTGGACCCTGTCTCTGTTCATATTACACTGGAACCTGTCTCTGTTTTTATTACTCGAGTTGTCTCTGTTTATTACACTGCACCATGTCTCTGATTATATTAGACTAGGGCCTGTTTCTGTTCATATTGCACTAGGGCTAGCCGCTGTTCATATTACACTAGACCCAGTCTCTGTTTATAAAACACTAGATACTGCCTCAACTTTTACTGCATTAGACCCTGTCTCTGATTATATTACACTAGGCTAGGCCCTGTCTCTGTTTATATTGCACTAGGCCCTGTCTCTTTTTATATTACTCTAGACCCAGTCTGTGTTTATATTCCACTAGACCCTGTCTCTGTTTATATTACATTAGAGTGTCGGCAGGTAACTCGAGCGGCAGCGGGGCTATAAAAGGCTCCAGAGACCAGGTAAGGCCTCAGGACATCGGCGGAAAACTCGAGCGGCAGCGGGGCTACTAAAGGCTCCAGAGACCAGGTAAGGCCTTAGAGCGTCGGCGGGAAACTCGAGCGGCAGCGGGGTTAGAAAAGGCTCCAGAGACCAGGTAAGGCCTCAGAGCGTCGGCAGGAAACTTGAGTGGCAGAGCGGGGCTAATAAAGGCTCCAGAGACCAGGTCAGGCCTTAAAGCGTCGGCGGGAAACCCGAGCGGCAGCGCGGCTATAAAAGGCTCCAGAGACCAGGTAATGTCTCAGAGCGTCGGCGGGAAACTCGAGCGGCAGCAGCGGGGCTATAAAAGGCTCCAGAGACCAGGTAAGGCCTCAGAGCGTCGGCGGGAAACGCAAGCAGCAGCGGGTCTACAAAAGGCTCCAGAGATCAGGTAAGTCCTCAGAACATCGGCGGGAAACTCGAGCGGCAGCGGGGCTACAAACGGCTTCAGAGACCAGGTAAGTCCTCAGAGCATCGGCAGGAAACTCAAGCTGCAGCGGGGCTACAAAAGGCTCCAGAGACCAGGTAAGGTGCACTAATCTCCGAACTCGGAACTCAAAGGGAAGGAGAGAGGTAAAAAGAAATCGAAGTGTGACGTCACCAGAAAGCAGGTAAGTGATTGGTTGGTGAGTATTTCTCTCTTTTTAAACTTAAACTCTGTGGTTTATAGTTTCTAAGGTGTGATATTCATCATCTAGTTTGTTTGTAAACCAGAGCCATTAAATATAACATTTAGATGTAAGGTAACTTCAATTCTGCAGTTTATATTTTCTAGGGTCTCTCTGGTGTAGCGGGGACTTATGCCACACAAGCGCCCTAGAGTATATCTTTAATTGGAGGTATTGAATTAATTTAAATTAATTAAAGGGGTAAGTCATGTCAGGACAGCCCAGCCCCGTGTTATACTCCACCTGCGCTATGTGGGAATTCAGGGACACACCCGGTGTCCCTGATGAAACTGTGTGCCAAAAATATATCCAGCCGCAGCTACTAGCAGACTGCATTGAGGCGCTGGAGCTGCGGATGGATGAGTTTTGGAGCATTCGCGATGCTTAGAAGGTCGTGGCTAACACGTTTAGTGAGTTGGTCACACCGCAGCTAAGAGCTGCACAGGCAGAAGGGAAATGGGTGACCATCAGGTGAAGCAGTAGAAGCTAGCAGGTAGTGCAGGGGACCCCTGTGGCCATCCCCCTCTCAAATAGGTATACCGATTTCGATACTGTTGAGGGGGATGACTTACCAGAGGAAGGCAGCAGCAGCCAACTTCCTGGCACCAGGGATGCTTCTGCTGCTCAGCAAGGGAGGAAAAAGAGTGGGAGAGCAATAGTGGTAGGGGGTTCTATCGTAAGGGGAACAGATAGGCGTTTCTGTGGCCTTAGATGTGACTCCAGGATGGTTTGTTGCCTCCCTGGTGCCAGGGTCAAGGATGTCACTGAACGGCTGCAGGGCATTCTGAAAGGGGAGGGTGAAAGGTCAGAGGTCGTGGTTCACATTGGGACCAACGTCATGGGTCGGAAGTGGGATGATGTCCTGCAGCAAGAATTTAGGGAGCTATGTAGCAGGTTAAAGAGCAGGACCTCAAAGGTTGTAATCTCTGGATTACTCCCGGTGCCATGTGCTAGTGAGTATAGGAATAGAAGGATAGAGCAGATGAATGTGTGGCTAAAGACTTGGTGCAGGAGGGAGGGCTCTAGTTTCCTGGATCACTGGGTCTGCTTCTGGGGAAGGTGGGACTTGTACAAGTCGGACGGGTTGCACCTGAACTAGAATAGGACAAATATCCTTGCGGGGAGGTTTGCTAGAACTGTTGCAGCGGGGGGGGGGGGTTAAACTAACTTGGCAGGGGGCTGGGATACAGAGTGGAGCTATAATAGGGGCTGATGTGCAGCCAAATATAGAGGAAAAAACAAGTCAGCTTGGAAGGCAGAGCAAATATATAACGGCATATGGGAGTAGGGCAAGGCGGAATGGCATTTATTTTAATGCAAAGAGTCTTGCAAATAAGGTGGATGAACTGAAGATGTTGATGAACACATGGGAGTATGATATTGTTGTTATCACGGAGACATGGTTGAGGGAGGGGCAAGACTGGCAGCTGAATATTCTGGGGTGTAGAATCTTCAGGCGAGACGGGGGGGGTAAAAGAGGAGGGGTGTCGCAATATTAATTAAGGAGTCAATTACAGCTGTAAGGAGGCATGATATATTATCAGGTTCCTCTAATGAGGCCATATGGGTAGAACTTAAAAACAAAAAGGGGGCAAGCACTTTGCTGGGAGTGTACTATAGGCCACCAAACAGTCAGGGTGAGATAGAGGAACAGATATGTAGGCAAATCTCAGAGAAATGTGCAAATAATAGGGTAATAATAGTGGGGGAATTCAACTTCCCCAATATTAACTGGGATAGTCAGAGTGTGAAAGGCTTAGAAGGTGCAGAATTCTTAAAGTGCATCCAGGAGAGCTTTTTGAGCTAGCATGTAGAAATTCCTACAAGAGAGGGGGCGGTACTGGACCTAATTCTAGGGAATGTGGCCGGGCAAGTGGTAGAAGTGTTAGTCGGTGAGCACTTTGGTGTCAGTGACCATAATTCGGTGCGATTTAAGGTAGTCATGGAAAAGGACAGAGATGGACCAGAAATAAAGGTTCTAAATTGGGGGAGGGCCGATTTTAATATGATAAGGCAGGATCTGGCCAAGGTGGACTGGGATCAGCTACTTGTAGGAAAATCCACATCGGAACAATGGGAGTCTTTCAGAAAGGAAATTGACAGAGTACAATGGCAACATATTCTTGTAAAGGTCCAGGGTGGGACCAAAAAGCCCAGTAAACCTTGGATGTCAAGGGATATACGAGAATGGATTAGGAAAAGAAGGGGGGCTTTTGGCAGGCACACAGGACTAAAGACAGAGGAAGCCCTAGAGTAGTATAAAATGTGCAGGGGGATACTTGAAAAAGAAATTAGGAGAGCGAGGAGGGGACATGAAATAACACTGGCGAGCAAAATAAAGGAACATTCTAAGGTGTTTTATAAGTATATTAAGGGCAAGAGGGTAACTAGGGAAAGAGTAGGGCCCATTAGGGACCAAAGTGGCAATCTGTGTGTGGAGCCAGAAGATGTTGGTGTATATTACACTAGACCCTGTCTCTGTTTATATTAAACTAGGCCCTGTCTCGGTTATTACTGCACCAGAACCTGACTCTATTTATATTAAACTAGGGCCTGTTTCTTATTATATTACACTGGAACATATATCTGTTTATATTACAATAGGCACTGTCACTGTTTATATTACACTAGGCCCTGTCTCTATATATATTACACTAGGTCCTGTCTCAGTTTATATTACACTAGACACTGTCTCTGTTTATATTACACTAGGCCCTGTCTCTGTTTAAATTACACTAGGCCCTGTCTCTGTTTATATTACACTCGACACTGTCTCTCTTTATATTACACTAGACCCTGTCTCTCTTTATATTAGACTAGACCCTGTCTCTGTTTATATTACGCTAGACCCTGTCTCTCTTTATATTACACTGGACGCTGTCTCTCTTTGTATTACACTAGGCCCTGTCCCTGTTTATATTACACTAGACCCTGTCTCTGTTTATATTACACTAGACCCTGTCTCTGTTTATATTACACTAGACCCTGCCTCTGTTTATATTGCACGAGACCCAGTCTCTGTTCATATTACTCTAGATCCCGTCTCTGTTTATATTACACTAGACCCTGCCTCTTTATATTACACTAGACCCTGTCTCTGTTTATGTTACACTAGACCATGTCTCGGTTTATATTACACTAGACCCTGTCTCTGTTTATATGATACTAGGCCCTGTCTCTGTTTACGTTACACTAGACCCTGCCTCAGTTTATATTACACTGGACCCTGTCTCAGTTATTACGGCACTTAAATAAATAGTAGATTGCCTTTCAAAAGCTAGGCTTTATTAACCTTAAAAAACCAGCAAGTACATGTTGAGCACCCAGTCTCAACCAAACTGTGGAGAACTGAATTTAAGATGGCCACCACAGGTCACATGGAATCAACTAACCAATAAGTTTACAGCATATATTTCAAGGCCGGAAAACAGGCATCCAATTACAATGCTTCTTATAAAACAAGAATAATCACCACATTCACCCCTCCTTTTAAAATATACTTCAACCTTGGTAGCCTTTACAGTTTACAATTAGTTATTTATGACTAGAGCAATACATGTATAATGACTTCAACAATTTTAAAATTTTACTATTAAATTATTAATTATTTTAAAAGTCCATTTTTAATCGGTCGACCGGATATCTTATTTGTGTCGACCTTCTTAGCCTTGGTGGAGTTCCTTGCCCTCCCACACCAGGAGACACAGAAATATCTTCTGCAGGGAGGCTATCAATATCCCGATTATCAACGGTTTCCGGATTGGAAGTCCCATTAGAAGGTAGACTGGGAGGGTCATGAACATCCATCGGGGGCAGACTAAGAGAGTTGTAAGTGTCTGCAATAGGATTGGAAATGTTCGTAGTATCTGTGACGACATCAACATTATCTGAATTATGGCTACTGTTAATGTCCTCAGGAGAGGGCTGGCCACCACAAGGAGCTAAGTCTTTAACTGAAACCGTACTTTCTTTCCCATCTTGGAATCGAATGTAAGCATATTGGGAATTGGCCTCCAATAGCTCCACCTCCTCCACTAAAGGATCATACTTTGACAGTCTAACATGGCGTCGGAGCAGCACAGGTCCCTGCATAGTAAGCCATGAAGGTACCGAATATCCCGTAGTGGATCTCCGCGGATAGTTGAAGAGCCTTTCATGGGGGGTCACATTAGTAGCCGTTGAAAGCAATGATCTAATGGAATGCAGGGCATCAGGCAATACCATTTCCCACTGTGTATTCTTAAGGTTCCGGGATGTCAAAGCCAACATAACTGCCTTCCAGATCACCCCATTGTATCGTTCGCACTGTCCATTACCCTGGGGATTATACGGGATAGTTCTGCTAGTAGAAATTCCCCGACTCTGGAGGCATTCCTTCAACTGGGAAGACATAAAAGAACGTCCCTGATCTGAATGGATATACGCAGGCATCCCAAAGATGACAAAAAGTTGAGTCAGACATTTAATAACTGTAGCAGCTGATACATCTGCACAAGGAAAAGCAAAAGGGAACCTTGAAAACTCATCCACAACAGTAAATATATATCGATTCTGAGTCGTTGAAGGAAGAGGCCCCTTAAAATCAACGCTCAGGCGTTCAAAGGGAGAAGTAGCCTTTATAAGATGAATTTGTTGAGGCTTAAAGAAATTCGGTTTACACCGGGCGCAGACAGAGCATGACGAAGTCATCCGCTTGACGTCTTCAACTGAAAAGGGCAAATTCTTACTGCGTACGAAGTGTATCATCCTCGTAACACCAGGATGGCACAAAGCATTATGAAGATTAATAAGCGTATCTCCGTGAAGCACAGAACAATAAGCCCTCAGCAGCGCATCAGCGGCAACATTATCCTTCCCCGGACGATAGACTATATCGAAATCGTAGCATGCCAACTCGATCCTCCACCTCATTATTTTATCATTCTTAATCTTTCTGAAATGTTTGACATCAAACATGAAGGGCACAGATTTTTGGTCAGTTACTAAGGTAAAATGTCGCCCAGATAAATAATGTCTCCATTTACGCAGTGCTTCTACTATTGCGTACGCCTCTTTCTCTATTGATGAATGTCTCTGCTCACTATTGCTCAGAGTACGTGAGAAAAAGGCCACAGGATTTCCATTTTGGTTCAGGGTAGCCCCAGTTGCAAAATTGGAAGCGTCCGTCTCAATCACAAAGGGAACCTGCTCATCAATAGAATGCACAACTGTTCCAAGGATATCCTTTTTAAGATTATCAAAACACATCCTGGCCTCCCATGATAGAGGATATGTCGTAACCCGAATAAGGGGCCCGATCTTCTGCGAGAAGTTTGCAATCCAATTAGAATAATAAGAAAACAGTCCAACAACTTGTTGCAAGGTCTTAGAATTAGTAGGGCAAGGTAAATCAATCAGTGGTCGCAACCGTTCTGGATCTGGTTTAATCTTGTTTCCCGAGATAATATACCCCAGTAAATTTACCTCGGTGGTCGAAAAGATACACTTCTCTTTATTGAAAGTTAAGCCAACTTTTTCCACAACTTGAAGGAATCTTTCTAGATTAAAATTGTGCTCCACCCTTGATTTGCCACACACCGTGATGTCATCTAAATATGAGAAGGTGTCAGAGAGAGAGTTATCACTTATAAAAGCATCCATTGCCCGTTGAAAACAGGCGACACCGTTAGTAACACCGAATGGTACTCGGCAAAACTGGTACAGCTTTCCGCCAGCTTCAAAGGCCGTATATGGTTTGTCCCTCTTAACGATAGGAATCTGATGATAAGCACTCTTTAGGTCAATAGTGCTAAAAACCTTATATTGAGACACTTTATTGATAAGCTCATCAATCTTAGGCAGTGGGTACACATCTAATTGAGTATACCTGTTAATAGTTTGAGAGTAGTCTATCACCATTCGCTTCTTATGTCTCTCATTAGTGGTGACAACTACCTGTGCCCGCCAGGGTGAAAAACTAAGTTCAATGATTCCTTCCGATAAAAGACGTTGAACTTCAGAATTAATAAATTCTTTATCCTGACTGCTATACCTTCTTGACTTGGTAGCAATTGGCTTACAGTCCGGCATCAAATTGGAAAAAAGTGATAATGGAGAAATGAACAAAGAAGCTAATCCACAAATAGACAAAGGTGGCTTGTTTCCTCCGAAAGAAAGACTGAGGGACTCATGTAACTGAAGCACATCATGACCAATCAAAGTGCCTACACAGAGATTAGGCAGAACAGATAGGCGTATATCAGTATACATATTACCTAGGAGAATTAATTTCACAAGGCAACAACCAGCTACTTGTGAGGTGAGAGTCGGCTGAGCCATACACACCTGATAGGAAACAGGCGAAATTTTCAAACGCTTCTCCCTCACAAACTGAAGACTTATAAAGCTCCCAGTACTGCCCGTATCTATAAGGGCCTTCACTTCTAACCCATTAACTTGGGCCATAACTATAGCTTTGTTTAGGCCATGGGAAAAGGCGGCAGAAACTGATGCAATAAACGCCCTATCTAAAGGCTGAATGGTCGCAGAGGAGGCAACCGATTTGCAAACACGTGCGTAATGACCTCGCTTGCCGCATTTACTACACACAGCCTCCGGGCAGGGCACTTCAGACGGGGGTGCCGGGCGTTCCCGCAAAAATAACACTTCTGAATCCTAGAGGCAACAGCTGCCGAAGTAGAAACTGTTTCGGAATCTGGCAAACCACTCCTATTAAATCCACGTAACTCCCTTTCATCCAGAACTGCCGAAACCACGGTCGCAGGCTGATCAAAAAGAGCATAAGAATCCGAACTTCTCTGAGCCAAATCCACTGTAGAGGCTTGCTCAAAAGCACTCTTAAGATCCAAGGTCTTATTTTCTAATAACCGCTGACGAATTGATCTAGACAGTAATCCATTAATAAATGCATCCCGTACCGACTCTTCCTTATGTTCTTCTGCAGACACGGCCTTATAATTACAGTTAGCACCAAGGCGCCGGAGTGCTTGTAAATAAGCATCCAAGGATTCTCCCGCCTGCTGCCTACGGGCAGATAAAAGGTGACGTGCAAATACCTCATTTTTGGGTTTAACAAAAATTTTTCCCAACGTAGCAATACCCAATTCATAAGTTTCACAGTCCAAAATATACTTATACACATCCGGAGCAATGTAGTTGATTAGTATATCCAACTTATTTAGAGATTGCTGATCCAACAGACCCAAAAAGTTTTTAAATGTACGATACCAATGTTTCCATTGATCATCCACTCCTGCAAATTAGGGCCAGCATTAAATCGTTCCGATCGAAGGGGAGCACGGTGGCCTAGTGGTTAGCACTGTTGCCTCACAGTGCCAGGGACCCGGGTTCGAATCCAGCCTTGGGTGACTTGCTGTGTGGAGTTTGCATATTCTCCCCGTGTTTGCGTGGGTTTCCTCCGGGTGCTCCGGTTTCCTCCCACAGTCCAAAGATATGCGGGTTAGGTTGATTGGCTATGATAAATTGGCCTTTCGTGTTAGGGGGATTAAATACATGGGGATAGGGTGGGATATGTGTTGGTGTAGGGGTTACGGGGATCAGGTGGGATATGTGTCGGTGCAGGCTCGATGGGCCGAAATGGCCTCTATCTGCACTGTGGGATTTCTGTGATATCGTTCCATTATAGCAAAAGGTTAATAAATTGAAATAAAGAGTAGATTGCCTTTCAAAAGCTAGGCTTTATTAACCTTAAAAAATCAGCAAGTACATGTTAAGCACCCAGTCTCAACCAAACTGTAGAGAACTGAATTTAAGATGGCCACCACAGGTCACATGGAATCAACTAACCAATAAGTTTACAGCATATATCTCAAGGCAGGAAAACAGGCAACCAATTACAATGCTTCTTATAAAACAAGGATAATCACCACAGGCACAAGGACTCATTTCTGTTTATATTACACGAGGCCCCCTCTCAGTTATTACTGCACTAGACCCTGTTTCTGTTTATGTTACATTAGACGCTGTCTCTGTTCATATTACACTAGACCCTATCTCTGTTATTACTGTACAAGGACAGGTCTCTGCTTATATTACACTAGTCCCCGCCTCAGTTAGTACTGCACTAGGCACTGTCCCTGTTTATATGAGACAAGGCACTGTCTCCCTTAATAGTGCCCTAGAACCTGTTTCTATTAATATTACTGCAGACCATGTCTGTGTTTATAATACAATAGACCATGTCTCTCTTTATAATACACTCGACCCTGTCTCTGTTTATATTACACTAGACCCTGTCTCTGTTTATATTACAGTAGACCCTGTCTCTGTTTATATTACACTAGACCCTGTCCCTCTTTATATTACATTAGATGCTGTGTCTCTTTATATTACACTAGACCTTGTCTCTGTTTATATTACATTAGACACTGTCTCTGTTTATTAGACTAGACCCTGTCTCTGTTTATATTACACTAGACCCTGTCTCTGTTTATATTACACTGGTCCCTGTCTCTGTTTATATTACAATACATCCTGTCTCTGTTTATATTACACTAGACCCTGTCTCTTTTTATATTACACTAGACCCTGTGTCTGTTTATATTACTCTAAACCCTGTCTCTGTTTATATTATGCTAGAACCTGTCTCTGTTCATATTACACTCGACCCTGTCTCAGTTATTAATGCACAAGGACATACTTCTGTTTATATTACACTGGGCCCTGTCTCAGTTATTACTGCACCAGGACATGTCTCTATTTATATTACACTAGGCCCTGTCGCTTTTTATATTTAACTAGACCCTGTCTCTGTTTATGTTACACTAGACCCTGTGTCTGTTTATATTACACTAGACCCTGTCTCTGTTTATATTACACTAGGCCCTGTCTCTGTTTATATTACACTAGACCCTGTCTCTGTATATATTACACTAGACCCTGTCTCAGTTACTACTGGACAAGGACATATTTCTTTTATATTAAATGAGGTCCTGTCTCAGTTTTTACTGCACTAGACCCTGCCTCTGTTTATATTACACTAGACCCTGTGTCAGTTATTAATGCACATGGATGTATTTCTGTTTATATTACACGGGGTCCTGTCTCAGTTATTACTGCACTGGATTAAGTCTCTGTTTACATTACACTAGGCCCTGTCGCTTTTTATATTTAACTAGACCCTGTCTCTGTTTATATTACACTACACCCTGTCTATGTTTATATTACACTAGACCTTGGGCTGGATTTTGCTAGGGCCGGGGAGGCGGGATTGGGGGCGTGTGGGGGATAAAAATCGCAAAACTTGCGTGCGGGCCCAAACCCGCCTCCATCCCGCCTCCACACAATTTTCCTAAATTCGTGTCTGCTGGTCCCGACTCCAATGCACAAGGCCGTTTGCCGACCCCAACTCGGTTCCCCAAGCGGGAAAGCAGCACCCGAAGCCCCAGTAAGGCGGCCAAATCCATTCCCATAGGACTTCCGTCCCCAATGTGAATGCCAGGTATTCAGTTACTGAGTTGCCTCCTTGTTTAATCATTTGTCGCTCTGACTTTTGGTTACCCTGTTGTCGATGTTCAAATTTCAGTTAATGAGTTGCCACCTTGGTTAATCATTTGTCGCTCTGACTTTTGGTTACCCAGTTGTCGATGTTCAAATTTCAGTTAATGAGTTGCCCTTTTGGTTTATGATTTGCTACCTTGACAACTCATTAACCAGTGATTCGGAAAATGCACAAGGCCATTTGCCGACCCCAACTCGGTTCCCCAAGCAGGAAAGCAGCACCCGAAGCCCCGGTAAGGCGGCCGAATCCATTCACATAGGACTTCCGTCCCCAATGTGAATGCCATGTATTCAGTTACTGAGTTGCCTCCTTGGTTAATCATTTGTCTCTCTGACTTTTGGTTATCCAGTTGTTGATGTTCAAGTTTCAGTTACAGAGTTGCCCTTTTGGTTTATGATGTGCTACCTTGACAACTCAGTAACCAGCGTTTCGGACAATGCACAAGGCCGTTTGCCGACTCCAACTCGGTTCCCTAAGCGGGAAAGCAGCACCCGAAGCCCCGGTAAGGCGGCCGAATCCATTCCCATAGGACTTCCGTCCCCAATGTGAATGCCAGGTATTCAGTTGCTGAGTTGCCTCCTTGGTTAATCATTTGTCGCTCTGACTTTTGGTTACCCAGTTGTCGATGTTCAAATTTCAGTTCATGATTTGCCACCTTGGTTAATCATTTGTCGCTCTGACTTTTGGTTACCCAGTTGTCGATGTTCAAGTTTCAGTTAATGAGTTGCCCTTTTGGTTTATGATTTGCTACCTTGAAAACTCATTAACCAGTGTTTCGGACAATGCACAAGGCCATTTGCCGACCTCAACTCGGTTCCCCAAGCGGGAAAGCAGCACCCGAAGCCCCGGTAAGGCGGCCGAATCCATTCCCATAGGACTTCCGTCCCCAATGTGAATGCCATGTATTCAGTTACTGAGTTGCCTCCTTGGTTAATCATTTGTCGCTCTGACTTTTGGTTATCCAGTTGTTGATGTTCAAGTTTCAGTTACAGAGTTGCCCTTTTGGTTTATGATGTGCTACCTTGACAACTCAGTAACCAGTGTTTCGGACAATGCACAAGGCCGTTTGCCGACCCCAACTCGGTTCCCTAAGCGGGAGAGCAGCACCCGAAGCCCCGGTAAGGCGGCCGAATCCATTCCCATAGGACTTCCGTCCCCAATGTGAATGCCAGGTATTCAGTTGCTGAGTTGCCTCCTTGGTTAATCATTTGTCGGTCTGACTTTTGGTTATCCAGTTGTCGATGTTCAAATTTCAGTTTATGAGTTGCCACCTTGGTTAATCATTTGTCGCTCTGACTTTTGGTTACCCAGTTATCGATGTTCAAATTTCAGTTAATGAGTTGCCACCTTGGTTAATCATTTGTCGCTCTGACTTTTGGTTAAACAGTTGTCGATGTTCAAGTTTCAGTTAATGAGTTGCCCTTTTGGTTTCTGATTTGCTACCTTGACAACTCATTAACCAGTGTTTCGGACAATGCACAAGGCCATTTGCCGACCACAACTCGGTTCCCCAAGCGGGAAAGCAGCACCCGAAGCCACGGTAAGGCGGCCGAATCCATTCCCATCGGACTTCCGTCCCCAATGTGAATGCCAGGTATTCAGTTACTGAGTTGCCTCCTTGGTTAATCATTTGTCGCTCTGACTTTTGGTTACCCAGTTGTCGATGTTCAAATTTCAGTTAATGAGTTGCCACCTTGGTTATTCATTTGTCGCTCTGACTTTTGGTTATCCAGTTGTCGATGTTCAACTTTCAGTTAATGAGTTGCCCTTTTGGTTTATGATTTGCTACCTTGACAACTCAGTAACCAGTGTTTCAGACAATGCACAAGGCCATTTGCCGACCCCAACTCGGATCCCCAAGCGAGAAAGCAGCACCCGAAGCCCCGGTAAGGCTGCCGAATCCATTCCCATCCGACTTCCGTCCCCAATGTGAATGCCAAGTATTCAGTTATTGAGTTGCCTCCTTGGTTACTCATTTGTCCACAGAAACCACAGAAACCCCACAGTGCAGATAGAGGCCATTTCGGCCCATCGAGCCGACACCGACACATATCCCACCCGATCCCCGTAGCCCCACGTATTTAATCCCCCTGACGCTAAGGGTCAATTTTATCATATAAATAAAAACCTAACCTACATGTGCAAACTCCACACAGACAGTCACCCGAGGCCGGATTCGAACCCAGAGTCCCTGGCGCTGATGAAGCAACAGTGCTAACCACTATGCCAACGTCACTCCGGCGTATGGTTACTCAGTTTTCAAATTTCAGTTACTCAGTTGACTTTGTCTTTCTCACTCTGTGTATCTCTCTCTTCTCTCTGTCCCTCTCAGTGTATGTGAGTGTCTGTGTGTTCCACTGCCGCCCGGCCGAACCGGTTGCAAAGGCCCGCCTTTTTACACGCGAAAACACCGGGCTCGATTCCGAGCAACGGGCACCCGGCTTCCCGGTGTCGGACTGACTCCGTTCCGGTACCGTTGGATGCCCCTTGCCCCTGGCTTGCTCTGGCAGCCGGCGCGTGCAGGCTGCCC